>NC_057800.1:85521629-85524168 GCF_018294505.1 Triticum aestivum
GGCTGGGCCAGGAGTCCTAGAAGGACACGGCCCGGTTAGGTCGGTGGCGCGTTTTTTTTTACAATTCGGACGTGCAGAAAAAGAAAGAAAAGAAATACTAAACGGATTCCAAAAATCCCAAAATAAATTTTCCCTGACTTCTAAAATCAATCTGGACAAGGTGAACATTTATTTGGGGCCTAAATGTAATTTTGAAAAACGCACATTTTTCCTAATTCAAATAAAATAGCGAGAAAACACCGAAATAAAATCTTATTTGATTTTTTATTAAATCCTTAATATTCCTTTATTTTGGGAAAGTCATTTAATTCCCTCTCACTTATTGGTTATAATTGGAATTATTGAAGATAAAATAATAAAATCAAATAATCCTATTTTCAAAATTTTGAGAAAACCCAAATATGAAAATAACGAAATCCCCAACTCTCTCCATGGTTCCTTGAGTTGCGTAGAATTTCTAGGATCAAGGCAAAATGCAAAAAAAATATGATATGCAATGATGATCTAATGTATAACATTCCAAATTGAAAATTTGGTATGTTACAAACCTACCCCCCTCGAGATTCGGGTTGGCTAGAAAATAGGTGAGGGTGGTCCTTCAGCAGATCTTCCTCTCGCTCCCATGTGGCTTCATCCTCGGTGTGGTGGCTCCACTGAACTTTACAAAACTTGATAACCTTTCTGCGGGTGACTCGGCTGGCATATTCGAGAATCTTAACTGGTTTCTCGACATAGGTCAAATCACTATCCAACTGAATTGCTTCCGGCGGCACTGTATCTCTTAGCAGTATATCAGCCATTTGTGCGTGGCACTTTTTCAACTGGGAAACGTGGAACACATCGTGAACTCCTGACAATCCTTCAGGCAACTCTAACTTGTAAGCAACTTCTCCCATACGCTCCAAAACTTGGTATGGTCCCATAAAACGTGCGCTAATTTTCCCTTAACTCCAAAGCGCTTAAGTCCTCGAAGCGGGGATACACGGAGATAAACTCTGTCTCTGACTTCGTAAACTGTCTCCTTGCATTTAGAATCTGCATAGCTCTTTTGCCTGGACTGGGCTACCTTGAGCCTATCGCGAATCAACTTCACCTTCTATTCAGACTCCTTAATCAAATCCGGTCCAAACAACTGGCGGTCTCCAACTTCATCCCACAACAGTGGGGTTTTGCACCTCCTTCCATACAAGGATTCAAAAGGGGCCATCTTCAAACTGGATTGATAACTGTTGTTGTAAAAGAACTCTGTGTACGGCAAATTGTCGTCCCAACTAGATCCAGAATCTAGCGCACAAGCTCTCGGTCTATCCATCGGTCTGCGGATGAAAAGATGTACTGAACTCTAGCCTGGTACCCAAAGTTTCATGCAACTGATTCCAGAACTTGGAGGTAAACTGAGTTCCCCTATCTGATACAATGCTCATCAGAACTCCATGCAGACATATGATCCTGGTCATGTATATCTTAGCCAACTTGGCACTGCTGTAAGTAGTCTTCACTGGGATGAAATGAGCTACCTTCGTCAAACGATCGACTACAACCCATATCGAGTCATAGCCTGAAGGGGTCCTAGGTAATCCCGTGATAAAATTGATGCCTAGCGTATCCCACTTCCATTCGGGTATCGGCAATGGCTGTAGCAATCCTACTGGCTTCTGATGCTCTGCCTGTACTCTCTGACATACATCACAAACTGCTACATACTCTGCAATATCTTTCTTCATTCTGGTCCACCAGAAAGTATCCTTCAAATCCAAATACATCTTGGTATTTCCTGGGTGAATCGAGTATGGTGAGTCATGGGCCTCTTGCAGAATCAACTTCCTGATCTCCGGATCATTAGGCACATAAACGCGGTCCTCAAACCATAAGGTATCGTGTTCATCCTCACGATGTCACATCCCTAGCTTCTGGCATTGCTCTAGGCTAGCTCATGTGTGCATCATATTTAAATTCTGAAAATTTGAACTGAGGGAATTATTGGAAGCCTCAAAACCCTAAATAAAAGAAGGGCAAAAACCCTAAAAATCTCATTCATTGCTCCAAAATGCTCTTCTTAAATGTTTGATAATTTTTGGTAAGGGTTCTGGTCCCAACCAAAATATTGAACATTTTTAAGGAATTATTTTTGGGACTTTGGATTTAAATCATTAGCTATTTGAATTTGAATTATATTCATATAATTAGAATATAATTTCAAATACCCCGTGAAATATTTTATAAGCTTTTGGAAAAGTCCATCTAGCAATATAAAATATTCAGAGGAGCTTTGGCATTGTTTGAATTATTATTTTAATTCAAAACAATGGCAAAAGAATTAAATAAAAGAAAAACAGAAAGTAAAAAAAAAACAAAACAGAGCAGAACTTACCTCAGCCTACCTGCGCAGCCCGCTACTGTTGCCGGCCCAGCTGTGCAGCCCAGCCCACCGAGGACAGAGCCGTCTTCTTCCTCCTGCCAGTAGGCAGAGGGGAAGCGTGGCGCGCGCGCGGGCGTTCCCGGCCACCTCCTGCTTGCCGACGATCCCCTGAACGCGTGG
>NC_057800.1:85524784-85535973 GCF_018294505.1 Triticum aestivum
CACCAGCCACCCCTCGCCCTTCCGCCGACCCCAGAGGCACCGAAGAAACCTCCTCGTCCTCCCAATCGAGCTACGGGACGCCGGGAGGCCCTGCATCGCCGTCAACCGTCGTCTTCAACCTCCGGATCCGACGGCCCCCTCCGGTCAATTTGCGGCCTCAGCGCGTCCCCGGCTACACCGAGTTGCTCCCCTTCACCGCTGTGAGCTCCTCTTCGTTCTCCCCCTCTCCCCACCATCGATTGCATCCCCTAGCCGTGGTTTCCGTGATGGCCGAGAGCTCGCTGCCGCCGCCGTGAAGCTCGCCGTTGCTAGCGACCCCTGCTGACCATGAAGAGCACCTGGACGAGTTCGACACGTCCCGCAGATGCTTCCCAACCGCCTAGCTTGTTCATTTGCAAGCTGCAGCCCCGCGCCGCTCGAACCCGTAGCTCCGGCCGCCGCCGTTCTGGTCGCCGCCGTCGACCCCGGCCTCCCTGCGCCCAGCTGCGTGCGCCCCTAGACGCGTGGGAGCACGGGCTCCCTCCTAGTGCCCTCAGGGTGCCCAACCGCAGCCTGTAGCGCCGCCTCGACCAACTCCGGCGAGTTCCCGCCGCTGTTGTGGTCGCCGGCGTCACCTGCTGACATGGCGCCGGTTAATTAGTACTAATAACCCCGCTAAACACCCCCCAGAGCCACTGCCATGTGGGCCCCTGCGCTTAATTAGGTTAATATAAATATTCTGTTAAATTAGTGTTAGTGCCGTGGACCCCACGTGTCAGCTTTGACTCTGGCCCAGTCATCGTTGACCGGTCCCACCTGTCATTCACTCAATCCAGACCTAAGACACTGACCAGTGGGCCCCACTGGTCAGGTTTGACCCTGACCGACCCCTGTTGACTTGCTGACGCAAGCATGACGCAGTGCTGATGTCATAACTCATTTTCTGGATTTAATTTAATTCTGAAATTCCAGAAAATGCCTAAAACTTCTAAAAATCATAGATATTCAACCGTAACTCCAAATTAAATGATTTATATATGAAAAATTATCAGAAAAATCCAAGGAATCCATCTGTACCATTTTCATGCATGTTAGAACAACTTATCACTACTGTTTAGGGCAAATCAATTAAAGGGCATTTAAATAATCACATATGGAGTTTGAATTTGAATCTTGTATTCAAACCAACTTCATTTAATCTGGTTTTAGGTGCATTAGCCCAAAACACATTCATATTGCCATGTCATAGCATGCATCATATTGTGCATTGCATTGATCGTGTCTTTTATGTATTTGCCGGTATTTGTCCCCTCTCGATAGACGTGTACCGATGATGTGATCGTTGACACTGATGAAGACTCAATGTTATCTTCAGAAGTGCCAGGCAAGCAAAACCCCCTTGTTCATTCCGATACAATCCTACTCTCTCGCTCCTGCTCTCTTTTACTGCATTAGGACAACACCGATTCATCTGTTACTTGCTGCGGTAGCTGAACCCCTTTATCCTCTGCATGACCTTTCATTCCACGGTAAATAGATGAAACCCACTAGCATGAGTAGGAGTTGTTTGAGCCCTGTTGTGCCTACTCATTCATGCTTGTTTGTCATGCCTGCTACTGCTTAGAGTTGAGTCGGGTCTGATTCATCGGGGATGAATCAGAGGTGTGTGAACATGTCCTACGGTGTGTGAGCTAAGCGTGTGAACACGATTTGGTAAAGGTAGCGGTGAGAGGCCATGTAGGAGTACATGGTGGGTTGTCTCATTGCAGCCGTCCTCAGGAACTGAGTTCTGTGTTTGTGATCCATGATTCAGCTACTACCACGCATTGGGCCCGAAACCAATGGACCCTCTCGGCTTCTTGATCATCCTTGTCCTCTGTCCAGGAGTTGCAAGTAGTTTCTGGTGTTTGTAGTATGCTGGAGGCCGTGGGCAGCGCTGACCGTAGGGGTGGGCTGTGATGCGGTAGGCACGTGGCACGGTGTACCGGGCGCCCGTTTGGTGTCTCGGGAACCCTGTTCACATCGTTTGGGGCTGTGAGCGAAACTCCGGCCGGATCTCCTCATGGATGGAACCTGAATAGGCGATAAACCTGGACTAGAGACTTAGGTGATTAGGTAGGTCGTGGCCGACACCCACGTTGGGCTTCCGCTTGAAGGTTGCCGAGTACATGTCGTGTAAACGGCGGTAAGTGGTGAGAGCGTGTGTGAAGAAGTACACCCCTGCAGGGTTAACATCATCTATTCGAATAGCCGTGTCCGCGGAAAAGGACTTCTGGGTTGCTTATATCAGTTCATAGACAAGTGAAAGTGGATACTCTAAAATACGCAAGATAAGCGTGAGTGCTATGGATGGCGTTCTCATAGGGAGACGGGAGCGGATCCATAGTGGTGTATTGATATGGTGAATATGTGGACTCGTGTGCGCCACCTCAAAAGAGTCGCTTGCAGTCGTAGTTTAGGATAGCCACCGAGTCAAAGCTGGCTTGCTGCAGTTAAACCCCACCATCCCCTTTGTTGATAATGATGCATATGTAGTTAGTTCTGATGTAAGTCTTGCTGGGTACATTTGTACTCACGTTTGCCTATTTTATGTTTTTGCAGAGAGACTTCAGTCTCACTAGTAGTTCCACGTGGACTTCGACGTTTAGCTTGTTACCTCAGCTACGATCTTGTGCCCCGGCAGGATCTGGTAGATAGTCAGGCTTCTCAGCCTTTTTCAGTTATAGATGTCTGTACCCAGACATGATAGCTTCCGCTTGTGCTTTGACTTGTATGCTCTGATTGTTGGGTCATAAGACCCATGTTTGTAATATCTCGCTCCTTGGAGCCTATTGAATAAAATACTTGAGTCGTAGAGTCATGTTGTGATGCCATGTTGTATTTGCACATATCGAGCATATTGTGTGTATGTTATTGAAATGCTTGGTATGTGTGGGATCTGACCATTTAGTTGTTTATCTTTAGTAGCCTCTCTTACGGGGAAATGTCTCCTAGTGTTTCCACCGAGCCATGGTAGCTTGCTACTGCTCCGGAACACTTAAGCTGGCCGGCATGTGTCCTTCTTCGTTCCTGTGTCTGTCCCTTCGGGGAAATGTCACGCGATGAATACCGGAGTCCTGTTAGCCCGCTACAGCCCGGTTCACCGGAGTCCTGCTAGCCCAGTGCTACAGCCTGGATTCACTCGCTGATGACCGACACGTTCGATGCTGGGTCATGGATGCCTGTCCCTGTAAGTCTGTGCCACTTTGGGTTTACGACTAGCCATGTCAGCCCGGGCTCCTTATCATATGGATGCTAGCGACACTGTCATATACGTGTGCCAAAAGGCGCAAACGGTCCCGGGCAAAGGTAAGGCGACACCCGTGGGAATACCGTGCGTGAGGCCGCAAAGTGATATGAGGTGTTACATGCTAGATCGATGTGGCATTGAGTCGGGGTCCTGACAGCGTTGGTATCAGAGCTTGACTACCTGTAGGATTACCAAGCCAAACTGGTCGAAGTTGAGTCTAGAAATTCTTTGGTTATATAAGGGAATTGATTGTGGGATGGAACGTAAGGCTCTTTTTACTCCTTATACCTCATGGCCTTCTGATCTGAGTCATCATCTTCTCTTCTATGGGGATTAAGAACTAGGTTATCTCTTCTTTCCATCAGGATCACGTGTTACTAATCCGTAGACTTATAGAATTGTTGGAATTAAGCCTCGTTTCAGATCCTATTACTTCCGTATGTTAATTGTTGATCTCGAGACCTTGATGTGTGGGCCCAGGCGCCTGCCTAATTAGTGTTAGGTTAGTTAGTGTTAATTAACTTAGTTAATTAGGTGAGCCACTGACATGCGGGCCCCGCCCGGCTAACTAAGTTAGTTAGGGCTAATCATATTTAGGTTAGTCACTGACCAGTGGGCCCAATCCAGTTAGTTAGGGCTAACTAACTTGGTTAGTTGACTGGGTCACTGACCAGTGGGTCCCACTGGTCAGGTTTGACCTGGTCGACGCCTTTGACCTGCTGACGTCACCCCGGCGTCATGCTGACGCAGTATATGCTTCTGGGATTTTAAATAAGTCAGAAATGATTTATTTATTTTCAGAATATGCCCTAAACTTCAATAAATCATAGAAATTCAACCGTAACTCCAAATTAAATAATTTATATATGAAAAATTATCAGAAAAATTCAAGGAATCCATCTGTACCATTTTCATGCATGTTAGAACAACTTATAACTGCTGTTTAGCACAAATTAATTAATGGCATTTGAATAATCACATATGGAGTTTGAATTTGAATCTTGTATTCAAACCAACTTCATTTAATCTGTTGCTAGTTGCATTAGCTCAAAACACATTCATATTGCCATGTCATAGCATGCATCATTTTGTGCATTGCATTGATTGTGTTCTTCTTTGTTGCCGGTATCTGTTCCCTCCCGGTAGACGATGTTCCGACGTTGTGATCGTTGACACTGATGAAGACTCAATGTTATCTTCAGAAGTGCCAGGCAAGCAAAACCCCCTTGTTCATTCCGATACAATCCCACTCTCTCGCTCCTGCTCTCTTTTACTGCATTAGGACAACAACGATTCATCTGTTACCTGCTGCGGTAGCTGAACCCCTTTATCCTTTGCATGACCTGTCATTGCCATAGTAAATAGATGAAACCCACTAGCATGAGTAGGAGTTGTTTGAGCCCTGTTGTGCCTACTCATTCATGCTTGTTTGTCATGCCTGCTACTGCTTAGAGTCGAGTCAGGTCTGATTCATCCGGGATGAATCAGAGGTGTGTGAACATGTCCTACGGTGTGTGAGCTAAGCGTGTGAACACGATTTGGTAAAGGTAGCGGTGAGAGGCCATGTAGGAGTACATGGTGGGTTGTCTCATTGCAGCCGTCCTCAGGAACTGAGTTCTGTGTTTGTGATCCATGATTCAGCTACTACCACGCATTGGGCCCGAAACCAATGGACCCTCTCGGCTTCTTGATCACCCTTGTCCTCTGTCCAGGAGTTGCAAGTAGTTTCTGGTGTTTGTAGTATGCTGGAGGCCGTGCGCAGCGCTGACCGTAGGGGTGGGCTGTGATGCGGTAGGCATGTGGCCGGGTAAACCGGGCGCCCGTTTGGTGTCACGGAACCCTGTTCACATCGTTTGGGGCTGTGAGCGAAACTCCGGCCGGATCTCCTCATGGATGGAACCCGAATAGGCGATAAACCTGGACTAGAGACTTGAGTGTTTAGGCAGGCCGTGGCCGACACCCACGTTGGGCTTCCGCTTGAAGGTTGCCGAGTACATGTCGTGTAAACGGCGGTAAGTGGTGAGAGCGTGTGTGAAGAAGTACACCCCTGCAGGGTTAACCTAATCTATTCGAATAGCCGTGTCCACGGAAAAGGACCTCTGGGTTGCTTATATCAGTTCATAGACAAGTGAAAGTGGATACTCTAAAATACGCAAGATAAGCGTGAGTGCTATGGATGGCGTTCTCGTAGGGAGACGGAAGCGGATCCATAGTGGTGTATTGATATGGTGAATATGTGGACTCGTGTGCGCCACCTCAAAAGAGTTACATTGCAGTCGTAGTTTAGGATAGCCACCGAGTCAAAGCTGGCTTGCTGCAGTTAAACCCCACCATCCCTTTGTTGATAATCATGCATATGTAGATAGATCTGATGTAAGTCTTGCTGGGTACATTTGTACTCACGTTTGCCCATTTTATGTTTTTGCAGAGAGACTTCAGTCTCACTAGTATTTCCGCGTGGTCTTCGACGTTTAGCTTGTTACCTTAGCTACGATCTTGTGCCCTCGGCAGGATCTGATAGATAGTCAGGCTTCTCAGCCTTTTTCATTTATAGTTGTCTGTACTCAGACATGATAGCTTCCGCTTGTGCTTTGACTTGTATGCTCTGAGTGTTGGGTCGTGAGACCCCTGTTTGTAATATCTCGCTCCTCGGAGCCTATTGAATAAATACTTGAGTCGTAGAGTCATTTTGTGATGCCATGTTGTATTGCACATATCGAGCATATTGTGTGTATGTTATTGAAATGCTTGGTATGTGTGGGATCTGACTATCTAGTTGTTTATCTTTAGTAGCCTCTCTTACCGGGAAATGTCTCCTAGTGTTACCGCTGAGCCATGGTAGCTTGCTACTGCTCTGGAACACTTAGGCTGGCCGGCATGTGTCCTTCTTCGTTCATGTGTCTGTCCCTTCGGGGAAATGTCACGCTTTGAGTACCGGAGTCCTGTTAGCCCGCTACAGCCCGGTTTACCGGAGTCCTGCTAGCCCAGTGCTACAGCCCGGACCCACTTGCTGATGACCGACACGTTCGAAGCTGGGTCATGGATGCCTGTCCCTGTAAGTCTGTGCCACTTTGGGTTTACGACTAGTCATGTCAGCCCGGGCTCTTTATCATATGGATGCTAGCGACACTATCATATACGTGAGCCAAAAGGCGCAAACGGTCCCGGGCAAAGGTAAGGCGACACCCGTGGAATACCGTGCGTGAGGCCGCAAAGTGATATGAAGTGTTACCGGCTAGATCGATGTGACATCGAGTCGGGGTCCTGACAGCGTTGGTATCAGAGCTTGACTGCCTGTAGGATTACCAAGCCAAACTGGTCGAAGTTGAGTCTAGAAATTCTTTAGTTATATAAGGGGATTGATTGTGGGATGGAACGTAAGGCTCTTTTTACTCCTTATACCTCATGGCCTTCTGATCTGAGTCATCATCTTCTCTTCTACGGGGATTAAGAACTAGGCTATCTCTTCTTTCTATTAGGATCACGTGTTACTAATCCGTAGACTTATAAGATTGTTGGATTTAAGCTTGAGTTTAGTTCCTACTACCTCCATATGTTAATTGTTGATCTCGAAACCTTGATATTGTGCTTCTGAGTGGTTATGCCACCATTTTTGTGAATGCCTCAAATCTTTTCTGAGCATTTACAGCCGTTATGCTGTCCGAGTCATCCCAGGTTTCTAAATAGTCTGATGCATTTGCAAATCCCTTCCTTCTGTTTCCGATGTTTCCATGGGCCAGATTAACCACACTAATCGGTGTGTTGAGGTAATTATTGCCTTGACATATATGTTGGAGCTATTATTATGACCCTAGGTGTTTTAGGGAGTCACCTAGTAATCTAGCAATGTTTTGTGTCCCAGTGTGATGATTCTGGCTTTTATTCTCGAAAGCATCCCGTGATGCTACTTAGTAGTAGGTATTCTACTCCTGGGTTCTGAACCCGAGATTCACTCTACCTACTTCATGTTGATAGTAATTGCTAGTGCCTTTAGGATATTAGTAACCTTTGCGATAGTCCTTGAAGTCCGTGGTATCTTCTTCTTCCAAATACCATGAACTACTTATGGCAGATGTTTATTGGATCAAAAAAAATCACAATTAGAGTACTCTTGAGGAGTTCTCCATTCATAAATCGTGACTCTGCCAGTTCTACCTTTCCGCATGGGTTATCCGGAAGAAATATGTTGAACTTGGTTCGACATACTAATCTATGCATCCACAACTCAGAAAGTTATATGTTCCTTTGAGTTGTCTCTCTTTAATTGCATTCTGACCCTCGTCTATCAATTGATAGTCAAGAGTATGCGTGCGTTCGTTCATCGATGCCTATGACTCTTGTGGTCTGTCAAGCCATTCTATTCCGGGATGACTAGGAGAAACAAACTCCAGTACCTCTTCCATATCCAGGATTGGGTCAAAGAAGTTGTGCTCCGCAGATCTAATTGCTAATCCAGCTTTTGGTTCTGTTCTACCTAGGAGTATTACATATTTTATATCGAGATTGTTATAGGAATTGCACACCATCCCATGAACTCTCGGTACAGTGATACTTCTTGCCATCACTGTTCATTCCTCGGCCCTCGTGTTGATGCAACCGGAATACCGATAAATGAATTGTGATGTGTGAAATCAATACTGCTAGCAACTCTGTTGCTTGGTAGTTAAAGGATAATAATTTCATTCTTAGTATGTTGGTTTTCGAATCATCCTTCTAAGACTGATCGTGCTACCTAGTCCTTATTTCGGTGCACCCTTCGATTGATGAGTTAGGATCTTGTCAAGTCCTCACTCATTTGATCATATCGTCTTGCCCTCAAAAGCAAGATTGTTCTCGAGCTTAGTAACATATCGGTGGTTCGTGATTTTTCCGAAGATCTTCTCGGAAGTATTACCAGGTTGTCACCTGACCGCTGTGTTAAGCTCGTGATCAAGTTGGTTTCTTGTGAACCACCTTCTCTCCAAGAATCGGTGTTAGATATCCCGGAGCTAGTTGGTTAAGCTATGCATCAACTTGGAGAGTTGGAAGATAGAAGCTTGCCCGATTTAGTTCATCCAAAGGGATATTCTTGTGTAGTGTGTGTTGAAGAAAGATGATATCTTCATCGATTGGCCCCTGTGATCAGTTGCTGGATCTATTGTCTTATCAATCCTTTGATTTGAGTGTGGGCTATCGTCAAATCAAATCAGAACCAACGATATTCGTAATGTTGTCTTACTCGTGGTTGATTCCTCGAGCATACACCATTACATCTTTGGCCTGACCAATGCTATCACTTGTTCACTTAACTATGGAATTCCTTTTAAAAGGAAACCCAGATGAATTGTTGTTAAGCCCATTGACAACATCCTTGTCTTCTCCATAATTTTGTTGAACATTAAGCTAGTGTTGGAAATTTTTGAAAGCATTTGTTCATGCTAGCTCATGAAGCATATGTTTGGATGAAGGTAGTGACTTCCGTTAATTCATGTGCATCTGATGCAAGTTGCCGCCGTGGATTCGAGAAAGTCAATGTTGTTTTCTTGGAATCATTCCAAATCAGTCATGCACACGTGCGAAGAATTCTGTGGTTTGAAGACTTGCAACCTTCATTCTATATGTATATCCTAGCACACCAAGCCACTGATTGAGTTGTTCAAAGATAAAGGAGTCTGTCCAAGGTGAACTCTTTGGACTTCCACGCGTGGAGACTTCGATGTCATTAATGATGGTTCCCCTCCTGAACTCGGTAGTGTTTTATTATAAGACTACTTCGTGGTCATGCTTGTCTGGGACAACGTGTTCACATGTTTGTAGCAGAACCAGCCCATGTTTTGGAGCTTGCTACCGTAGTTCGTCTTCCGAGAATCTCGCAACGTCATCTCGTCGATTTGTGTTGCAAACTTTATTTTTCTTCCTAGACTCGATGAGTCTGGAATATCCTGACGCCAACCAGATCTGAATCTTAGGCAGATATGATGGGTTGGAACATTTCCCAAGAACTATAATATTGGTCTCTCGATAACCGGTAAGGTGGATGTCGTGGCTAACACACCCATCCGGTAGACCTATTATTATAGTATCTTATTTGATGGAATTGGCCACCTCCCCATAGGGATTTCGTAGGATTTACTCCCTAGTTGCCCCTATGGATTTTTGTGTTCCCGAAGTCCGACCTTTTACTTGATGTTTTAGATATCAAACCATATCTATGAATGGGTTATACTAGCACATCAAGGAGAACATTAGAAGCGGAGTGCTAAATGTCTCTCGGTCGATCATCCAGATTTTATTTGCTTAGCCTCGCTAAGGTGAGATCTGAGAAAGTGTTATCCTCCTTCGCATCTGCATCGTCCATCGCTATTCATCATGGTAGTATGTTGTGTTGTCATCACCCTTGACGCGGTTGTTGATAAAACCTTGATGATTGTGGAAATGCTCAAGTTCTTGAGAGCATGCACAAGCGCTACGTGTTTTCATCGGCACGAACTGGGTTTGCTCTCAGTTTCCTCGGCAATGCTATGACCTTTCAAACAGTGAATTCACTCTCTATTGTTGGGTTCTTCCCCAGTTACCAGAATCATTCCCAGCATTTGCATTTTGTTCCCAGCTTGCACCGCCAATGTGCCATTCTACCATGGGTCTCTTCCATTTCCGGTGGTAAGAAAATTCATCCATTACGTTGTCTTCAACAAGGTAATCCACATCATCCAATTCCGAGTATGCCATTCTACCGACCCCCTCCAAAAGATCGGTCGAGAATTGCCTTAGGTTGGCTTAAAGAGTCTCAATGATCTCTGAATCAAAGGTAATTCTTTTTGCCACTTAAGAGGATATTTCTATGAGTCACCTTCCCTAAGGTGCATCGTTATGGTATTATGGAAACACAACTCCTCGCTACGTTGACAACCGTTCACCACCTTCTTAGGTGTGGAATTGTTGTCCACCTAGTGCACCTTCGTCATCCGTCTCTTTCCACCCCTCTTGATGTGTAACTCGTGTCTCAACCCGAGAGATGGTTCTATGTCTCATTCCATGAGTTGTTCGATCTTCGAGAAGATCGACCCTTCTAGAGTCTCCTTCTTCCCTCCATGTCATGTTGGCAGGATTTCTCAGAGCAAGACATCAAGACAATGATGGTAAATGAATCAACGTTCAACTGAAGTGCACCCTGGATCGTGAAGATTGTACTAGTTTGTGTTCCCCTTTCACCTTACCCTACGCTTGAATCTCGAGACGAGATTCTTGTTTAGTGGGGGTGAGTTGTCACATCCCTAGCTTCTGGCATTGCTCTAGGCTAGCTCATGTGTGCATCATATTTAAATTCTGAAAATTTGAACTGAGGGAATTATTGGAAGCCTCAAAACCCTAAATAAAAGAAGGGCAAAAACCCTAAAAATCTCATTCATTGCTCTAAAATGCTCTTCTTAAATGTTTGATAATTTTTGGTAAGGGTTCTGGTCCCAACCAAAATATTGAACATTTTTAAGGAATTATTTTTGGGACTTTGGATTTAAATCATTAGCTATTTGAATTTGAATTATATTCATATAATTAGAATATAATTTCAAATACCCCGTGAAATATTTTATAAGCTTTTGGAAAAGTCCATCTAGCAATATAAAATATTCAGAGGAGCTTTGGCATTGTTTGAATTATTATTTTAATTCAAAACAATGGCAAAAGAATTAAATAAAAGAAAAACAGAAAGTAAAAAAAAAAACAGAGCAGAACTTACCTCAGCCTACCTGCGCAGCCCGCTACTGTTGCCGGCCCAGCTGTGCAGCCCAGCCCACCGAGGACAGAGCCGTCTTCTTCCTCCTGCCAGTAGGCAGAGGGGAAGCGTGGCGCGCGCGCGGGCGTTCCCGGCCACCTCCTGCTTGCCGACGATCCCCTGAACGCGTGGACGACTTCCCCGTGTCGTCCCGATCCCGCTGACCCC
>NC_057800.1:85536550-85553597 GCF_018294505.1 Triticum aestivum
CACCAGCCACCCCTCGCCCTTCCGCCGACCCCAGAGGCACCGAAGAAACCTCCTCGTCCTCCCAATCGAGCTACGGGACGCCGGGAGGCCCTGCATCGCCGTCAACCGTCGTCTTCAACCTCCGGATCCGACGGCCCCCTCCGGTCAATTTGCGGCCTCAGCGCGTCCCCGGCTACACCGAGTTGCTCCCCTTCACCGCTGTGAGCTCCTCTTCGTTCTCCCCCTCTCCCCACCATCGATTGCATCCCCTAGCCGTGGTTTCCGTGATGGCCGAGAGCTCGCTGCCGCCGCCGTGAAGCTCGCCGTTGCTAGCGACCCCTGCTGACCATGAAGAGCACCTGGACGAGTTCGACACGTCCCGCAGATGCTTCCCAACCGCCTAGCTTGTTCATTTGCAAGCTGCAGCCCCACGCCGCTCGAACCCGTAGCTCCGGCCGCCGCCGTTCTGGTCGCCGCCGTCGACCCCGGCCTCCCTGCGCCCAGCTGCGTGCGCCCCTAGACGCGCGGGAGCACGGGCTCCCTCCTGGTGCCCTCAGGGTGCCCAACCGCAGCCTGTAGCGCCGCCTCGACCAACTCCGGCGAGTTCCCGCCGCTGTTGTGGTCGCCGGCGTCACCTGCTGACGTGGCGCCGGTTAATTAGTACTAATAACCCCGCTAAACACCCCCCAGAGCCACTGCCATGTGGGCCCCTGCGCTTAATTAGGTTAATATAAATATTCTGTTAAATTAGTGTTAGTGCCGTGGACCCCACGTGTCAGCTTTGACTCTGGCCCAGTCATCGTTGACCGGTCCCACCTGTCATTCACTCAATCCAGACCTAAGACACTGACCAGTGGGCCCCACTGGTCAGGTTTGACCCTGACCGACCCCTGTTGACTTGCTGACGCAAGCATGACGCAGTGCTGATGTCATAACTCATTTTCTGGATTTAATTTAATTCTGAAATTCTAGAAAATGCCTAAAACTTCTAAAAATCATAGAAATTCAACCGTAACTCCAAATTAAATAATTTATATATGAAAAATTATCAGAAAAATCCAAGGAATCCATCTGTACCATTTTCATGCATGTTAGAACAACTTATCACTACTGTTTAGGGCAAATCAATTAAAGGGCATTTAAATAATCACATATGGAGTTTGAATTTGAAACTTGTATTCAAACCAACTTCATTTAATCTAGTTTTAGGTGCATTAGCCCAAAACACATTCATATTGCCATGTCATAGCATGCATCATATTGTGCATTGCATTGATCGTGTCTTTTCTGTATTTGCCGGTATTTGTCCCCTCTCGATAGACGTGTACCGATGATGTGATCGTTGACACTGATGAAGACTCAATGTTATCTTCAGAAGTGCCAGGCAAGCAAAACCCCCTTGTTCATTCCGATACAATCCTACTCTCTCGCTCCTGCTCTCTTTTACTGCATTAGGACAACCCCGATTCATCTGTTACTTGCTGCGGTAGCTGAACCCCTTTATCCTCTGCATGACCTGTCATTCCACAGTAAATAGATGAAACCCACTAGCATGAGTAGGAGTTGTTTGAGCCCTGTTGTGCCTACTCATTCATGCTTGTTTGTCATGCCTGCTACTGGTTAGAGTTGAGTCGGGTCTGATTCATCGGGGATGAATCAGAGGTGTGTGAACATGTCCTACGGTGTGTGAGCTAAGCGTGTGAACACGATTTGGTAAAGGTAGCGGTGAGAGGCCATGTAGGAGTACATGGTGGGTTGTCTCATTGCAGCCGTCCTCAGGAACTGAGTTCTGTGTTTGTGATCCATGATTCAGCTACTACCACGCATTGGGCCCGAAACCAATGGACCCTCTCGGCTTCTTGATCATCCTTGTCCTCTGTCTAGGAGTTATAAGTAGTTTCTGGTGTTTGTAGTATGCTGGAGGCCGTGCGCAGCGCTGACCGTATTGGTGGGCTGTGATGCGGTAGGCACGTGGCCGGGTAAACCGGGTGCCCGTTTGGTGTCACGGAACCCTGTTCACATCGTTTGGGGCTGTGAGCGAAACTCCGGCCGGATCTCCTCATGGATGGAACCCGAATAGGCGATAAACCTGGACTAGAGACTTGAGTGTTTAGGCAGGCCGTGGCCGACACCCACGTTGGGCTTCCGCTTGAAGGTTGCCGAGTACATGTCGTGTAAACGGCGGTAAGTGGTGAGAGCGTGTGTGAAGAAGTACACCCCTGCAGGGTTAACCTAATCTATTCGAATAGCCGTGTCCACGGAAAAGGACCTCTGGGTTGCTTATATCAGTTCATAGACAAGTGAAAGTGGATACTCTAAAATACGCAAGATAAGCGTGAGTGCTATGGATGGCGTTCTCGTAGGGAGACGGAAGCGGATCCATAGTGGTGTATTGATATGGTGAATATGTGGACTCGTGTGCGCCACCTCAAAAGAGTTACATTGCAGTCGTAGTTTAGGATAGCCACCGAGTCAAAGCTGGCTTGCTGCAGTTAAACCCCACCATCCCTTTGTTGATAATGATGCATATGTAGATAGATCTGATGTAGGTCTTGCTGGGTACATTTGTACTCACGTTTGCCCATTTTATGTTTTTGCAGAGAGACTTCAGTCTCACTAGTATTTCCGCGTGGTCTTCGACGTTTAGCTTGTTACCTCAGCTACGATCTTGTGCCCTCGGCAGGATCTGATAGATAGTCAGGCTTCTCAGCCTTTTTCATTTATAGTTGTCTGTACTCAGACATGATAGCTTCCGCTTGTGCTTTGACTTGTATGCTCTGAGTGTTGGGTCGTGAGACCCCTGTTTGTAATATCTCGCTCCTCGGAGCCTATTGAATAAATACTTGAGTCGTAGAGTCATTTTGTGATGCCATGTTGTATTGCACATATCGAGCATATTGTGTGTATGTTATTGAAATGCTTGGTATGTGTGGGATCTGACTATCTAGTTGTTTATCTTTAGTAGCCTCTCTTACCGGGAAATGTCTCCTAGTGTTACCGCTGAGCCATGGTAGCTTGCTACTGCTCTGGAACACTTAGGCTGGCCGGCATGTGTCCTTCTTCGTTCCTGTGTCTGTCCCTTCGGGGAAATGTCACGCATTGAGTATCGGAGTCCTGTTAGCCCGCTACAGCCCGGTTTACCGGAGTCCTGCTAGCCCAGTGCTACAGCCCGGACCCACTTGCTGATGACCGACACGTTCGAAGCTGGGTCATGGATGCCTGTCCCTGTAAGTCTGTGCCACTTTGGGTTTACAACTAGTCATGTCAGCCCGGGCTCCTTATCATATGGATGCTAGCGACACTATCATATACGTGAGCCAAAAGGCGCAAACGGTCCCGGGAAAAGGTAAGGCAACACCCGTGGGGATACCGTGCGTAAGGCCGCAAAGTGATATGAGGTGTTACAAGCTAGATCGATGTGACATCGAGTCGGGGTCCTGACACTTAGGTACGTGGCCGGGGATACCGGGCACCCGTTAGGTGTCACGGACCCCTGTACACATCGTTCGGGGCCGTATGGGAAACCTCGGCCGGACTCCCTGCGGATGGAACCTGGATAGGCGATAAACCTGGATTGGAGACTTAGGTGATTAGGTAGGTCGTGGCCGACACCCACGTTGGGCTTCCGCTTGAAGGTTGCCGAGTACATGTCGTGTAAACGATGGTAAGTGGTGAGAGCGTGTATGAAGAAGTACACCCCTGCAGGGTTAACATAATCTATTCGAATAGCCGCGTCCGCGGTAAAGGACTACTTGGTTGCCTATACAGTTCATAGACAAGTAAATGGAAACTACTAAAAGCCTCAAGATAAGTGTGAGTGCCGAGGATGGCTCTTCCGTAGGAAGACGGAGGTGGATCCTCGGTAGTGTATTGAAGTGGTGAGTAGTGGACTCGTGTGCGCAAAACCATTTCAAGTTGAGGTATCGTAGGATAGTCTAGCCAAGAGTCAAAGCTGGCTTGCTGCAATAACTCCACCAACCCTTCTTGATAATATGCATGTATGTAGGATCTGATGTAAGTCTTGCTGAGTACCTTTGTACTCATGTTGCTATAATTTACATTTTTACAGAAGACGCTGCAACCCCTTCTGATGGGTTCTATGTAGACGTTGACATCAACGAGTAGGCTAAAGACCCAGGTGGTGACCCTGAGCTTGTGAAGGACCATGTAGTATAGCTAGGCTTTCCAAGCCTCTTTTATTTTACTAGTTGTCTGTACTCAGACAAGTTACTTCCGCTGCTGGTTTGTATGACTGTATGACTTGTATGTTGGGTCGTGAGACCCGTACCTTTGTGTATGATATGTATGGCTCCCTGAGCCTTAAATAAAGTACTGGTGTCGTAGAGTCATGTTGTGATGCTTCGTTGTATTTGCACATATCGAGCATATTGTGTGTATGATTGAAATGCTTGGTATGTGTGGGATCTGACTATCTAGTTGTTTATCTTTAGTAGCCTCTCTTACCGGGAAATGTCTCCTAGTGTTACCGCTGAGCCATGGTAGCTTGCTACTGCTCTGGAACACTTAGGCTGCCCGGCATGTGTCCTTCTTCGTTCCTGTGTCTGTCCCTTCGGGGAAATGTCACGCTTTGAGTACCGGAGTCCTGTTAGCCCGCTACAGCCCGGTTTACCGGAGTCCTGCTAGCCCAGTGCTACAGCCCGGACCCACTTGCTGATGACCGACACGTTCGAAGCTGGGTCATGGATGCCTGTCCCTGTAAGTCTGTGCCACTTTGGGTTTACGACTAGTCATGTCAGCCCGGGCTCTTTATCATATGGATGCTAGCGACACTATCATATACGTGAGCCAAAAGGCGCAAACGGTCCCGGGCAAAGGTAAGGCGACACCCGTGGAATACCGTGCGTGAGGCCGCAAAGTGATATGAAGTGTTACCGGCTAGATCGATGTGACATCGAGTCGGGGTCCTGACACACGAAATCCTTTAGGTTTTACTTTGCTCATTTTCTCTTTAATAGAGGCAATCTCCTTGTCAGTCTTCTCGACTTCTCTGATCCTATCCATCAAAGTAGACTGAACCTCCAATGCTGCTACATAGCCTCTCGGAACTATCTCCAAACATAGTTCACGAAGGTCCTCGGCTAACTCCTTTGGTAACTCTCCGGTCATGAGTGTGTTGACATGGCTCTTGCGGCTCAACACATCGGCTACTACATTAGCCTTTCCGGGATGATAATGCAATCTCATGTCATAATCCTTGATGAGCTCCAACCATCTTCTTTGCCTGAGATTCAACTCCTTCTGCGTGAAGATGTACTTCAAACTCTTGTGATCCGTGTACACCTCACAATGGTTTCTGATCAGAAAATGTCTCCACGTCTTTAAAGCATGCACTACAGCTGCTAACTCCAAATCATGAGTAGCATAATTCAACTCATGGGGCCTAAGCTGTCGTGAAGCATATGAAACAACTCTTCCCTCCTGCATAAGCACTGTTCCAAGTCCTTGACATGAAGCGTCGCAATACACCTCATAATCCTTGCACTGATCTGGCAGAATCAACACTGGCGAGGTAACCAAATGTTTCTTCAACTCCTAGAAACTAGCTTCACATTCCTCAGTCCATTTGAACTTGGTATCCTTCTTCAACAACTCCGTCATAGGTTTTGCAATCTTTGAGAAATTTTCAATGAATCTCTGGTAGTATCCTGTGAGTCCAAGAAAACTTCGGATCTCTCCAACTGTTGTTGGGGCTTCCCAATTTGTCACAGTGACAACCTTGGTGGGATCTACTGCTATTCCTTCTCCGGATATAACATGTCTGGGGAATCCAACTTCCTTCAACCAAAACTCACATTTGCTGAACTTGGCGTATAACTGATGATCTCTAAGCTTACCAAGTACCAAACGCAAATGTTCCTTATGTTCTTCTTCATTCTTCGAGTAAACTAGAATATCATCAATGAACACTACGACAAACTTATCCAAAAACTCCATAAACACTTTCTTCATCATGTTCATAAAATAAGCAGGTGCGTTTAGTCAGTCCAAATGACATAACGGTATACTCATACAGCCCGTACCTTGTAGTAAAAGTTGTCTTAGGTATGTCCTACTCTCGAATCTTCAACTGGTGGTATCCTGATCGCAAGTCGATCTTGGAAAATACCTTTGCTCCTTGCAATTGGTCAAACAAATCATTGATCATTGCTAGTGGGTACTTATTCTTGATCGTCACTTCATTTAATCCTCGATAATCAACAACCATCCTTAACGATCCATCCTTCTTTTCCACTAGAAGTAGTGGTGATCCCCAAGGTGACGAACTTGGGCGAATATATCCCTTATCCAGTAACTCCTTAATCTGCTTCTTAATCTCCTCCAAATCCTTTGCAGGCATTCTATACGGTCTGTTAGATATTGGTCATGTGCCTGGCAAAATCTCAATCAAAAACTCAATGTCTCTATTCGGTGGCATGCCTGGCAACTCTTCTGGAAATACATTCAGAAAATCCTTTACCACCGGTACTTCCTCCTGTACAACTGCTATTAGGGAATTTACTTGAGTACTATTCAGCACATGTCGTGATACATACTTGATCCTTCTCCCTTCTGGGGTGGTAAGCAAAATTGAGTTACTGGCGCAATCGATGTTTCCTCCATGCATCGATAGCCAATCCATACCCAGAATTACATCCAAACCTTGCGATTCCAAAATGATTAAATCCGAGGGAAACACATGCCTACCTATACTCAATGGCACTTGAAAACATCCTTTACTGGCCATATACTCCGCTCCTGGTGAGCTTACTAACATGGGTGTTCTAAGAACCTTGGTGGGCAGTTTATACTTATCCATGAATCCCCTTGATATGTATGAATGCGATGCACCAGTATCGAAAAGAACGATTGCAGTAAAAGACATAACCAAAAACATACCGATTACTGCATCTGGCTGGGCTTCAACCTCCTCCATGTTAACGTGGTTCACCTGTCCCCTATTGAAAGGGTTCAGCTTCTTCCTAGAGCTTCCATTGCCATTTCCATTTTGGGTTTCAGGATATTCATTAGCATAATGTCCGGTCTTCTGACACTTATAACAAGTGACTTGGCTTAGGTCTCTCTTGGCTAGGGTTGATGGGTTGGTACGATTCTGACCGTTGCCTCCCCCATTCCCATTAACATTCTTGGGGCCATTATGATTATGCGAACTTCCTCCTACATGGGTATGCTGAAAATGTCCTCCCGTTTTCGGGGTAAAACATGGCTTCTGCCGAGCTCCTGAATTGTACTTCCCCTGTCCATACTTCCTTTTGTAGTTCTCAATCTGCTTCTGCTTCCCTTCAATCATAAGAGCACGATCTACCAGTTCCTGGTAGCTGTTGATGGTTGCTACCATCAACTACATGCTCAACCCATCATTCAGTCCTTCCAGAAACTTCTCCTGCTTAGCTGCATCCGTAGAAACGTCATCCGGGGCATAACGTGCTAACTTACTAAAGTTATCCACATATTGGCCAACTGTCCGTCCTCCTTGGTGCAAGTTGCGAAACTCACGTTTCTTCATGGCCATAGCTCCTGCTGAAACATGGGCAGTATGGAAAGCCTGCAGAAATTCGTCCCATGTCACCGTGGCTATAGGGTAGGTGACAGTGTAATTCTCCCACCATGATGCTGCTGGTCCATCCAACTGATGTGCGGCAAAGTGCACCTTCTCAGCATCAGTACATCCTGTAGTGGTTAACTCCCTTCCAATCTTGCGGAGTCAATCATCTGCTACTATTATCTCGGTGCTACTAGAGAACACCGGCGGATTCAGTCTAAGGAAACGGGTTAAGTGATCAACAGGTGGAGGTGGTGGTGGGTTGTTGTTGTTGTTGTTGTTGTTCCCCTGATTCTGATTCTGGACTAGCAACTGCATCAATACATTCTGCTGCTGGATCAACTGGGTGAGCTCCGGTGGGAAAGCAAATCCATTGTCACGTCTCGGAGGCATCTAATGGGTTTAGAGGGGAGAGATTAGAATAGAATGTGGTCTAATGAGAAAGCACTACCCATATGCACATGAGACAAACACAAACAAAATCGCTTCATTCAATCCAAACAAGGGCATAGAATCGGTCTAGAACTATCGCGAAAGTTCTCGGACTACTCTATTTACATGGTGGAATACTACTACTGATGTGGTGGTCTACTAGAAATATTCCTCGGTTCCAGATTCCATGATATCTGCTCCAACTTCGTCTTCAAAGTCATCATCGCTCAGTTCAGAGTCGGTGTCGTCGATGATGATGTAGTCTTCCGGGCGAATCTCCTTGGGTTCTTCGTCTTCTTCTATGGGTGTGGGGTCTCCCATGAATATTCCGATCTTCTTAATCAGGTCGTCATTCTTCTCCACTAGTACGACAATTTCCTCCTCATAATCTTCACGTGTAGCCTTGAGTTCTTCCTCCAGCTCCGTGATTCTTGTCATCGCCTTCTTCAGATCTATCATGTCTGCGCACATCTGGTTCTCCTGACATCGAATGTGCTGGTTTAACTCCTGGATAAAAGCTGCGATTGATCTATCTTTCTTGGTGCTGATCATTTCCCAGTGTTCATCTCGGTGCCCACAAATCTGGTAGATAGTATCCTTGAGATCATTGCGGTAAACTTCTCCCATACGTCCCATGGTGATGTGGGCTCCCATGCTCTTTCCTAGACTCCAGGTTCGTGCATCAAAGGAAAACTCTATGGGTTCAGTTACTGGCGCGAACGTCCGTCCTGGAACTTGAACTTGAATCATCCAGCGCTCCTCCTTGGGTAAAGTGGCGTTGTAGGTCCCGGTGAAGCTTGGTACTCTGATGTTCAGGTACTTAGTGACTTCCTTCAGGTGGCGTCCAAAGGGTGTATCTTCATCCGGTTGTGTGAACTTGTTCCTTGCATCCGCCATCCTAACAGAGTAGAAAAGATGAGGAGTCAGAAATGAGAAGAGTGAGTAGTGATCTAGGTCTTTATCTTAGTGGTCGTGTCCTACAGTCAGCGTGTGCTCTGATACCATCTTGTAGCGACCAGACCTCAAACAGTCCGATCTTTGTGCTTCAGTGTCATCCCTGGATCAGTAATACTGACACGCATAGTACTTGAAGGATTTATAACAGAGTAGCAATCACACACTTATTACAACGAGTGTCTCAAAAGAGAACTTATTACAAATAATATGGCTTAAGGCCATCTAATAACGATAACAGCGGAAGGCTTGGAAGATAAGTGATTACATCAACTCCAACAGCATCACTGAGTATAGAACCAGGACCTAAAGCTCTTTACTCGTCGTCTGAAAAGTCTGCAACATGAATGTTGCAGCCCGAAAACGGGTCAGCACAAGGAATATGCTGGTAATGTAACACATAGAGAGTAATAAACAGAAATAGGCTATACTACATGCATATATGGCTGGTGGAAAGCTCTATGGTTACAGTTTTGCATAAAGCCAATTTTTCCCTACTGCAAAGGAATAAATTTAATTTAACTATCATGGTGGCTGTTAAACATTGAGAGTGTAGACACCCTCTCAGTCCCAATTAAGCATCATCATTAAAACCCAACAAAATCAATTAAAGTAACATGATGAGATTCACATGATAATCCAAGTACTAGATACTCAAGATGTCCATAACTGGGGACACGGCTAACCATGATTAGTTAATACACTCTGCAGAGGTTTGTGCACTTTTCCCCACAAGACTCGATCTCCCCCATTAGGATTCTCGCACTACATGGTGTTTGAGAAACGGATGACCGAGACATAGTCTTTCAGAAGCGCTAGCACCTTACGATCGGGTACACCGTTACACCTACTTTCCCCTACATCTGCTAGTCTACCATTGTAAGAGTTTGCACGACTTAATCAACTATGCTAGAGCCCATAGTAGCTTGTGGTTGCACATGGAAGTTTCTAGTATGAATAATCTCATGATCCCTTTGAGCCTGGGTGGCGGTCCATAAAGAAAAACAGGCAATCGCTGGAATACCCAGGTGCCTCAATCCACCCAGATGTGTATTAAAGTTGCCACCTTAAATAAACCATTAATTATCAATCTCACATCTGTCATGGATACACTCACCCAATCCACGTCTACTAGCATAGCATGGCAATATAAGCAAACATAGAAGTAACTCCCAAGGGTTTCATAACAAGCAGGTGAATAGGTACTACATCATCTACTTCCCAACCCACAATTTAATTAGATCCTAATCATGCAATGTTTGAGGATTGATCTAATGCAATAAAAACTGGGTAGTAAGAGGTATGATCAGAGTGTTACTTGCCTTGCTGATGATCCATGAAACCTAGAGATTCAAAGTAGCAAGCGGCGCACTCCGGGTACTCTAACGCAAACAAACAAACAAACAAGCATACAATAAGTACTCATCTAATGCAGTCTGTGGCTAAACGACGAAAACCGTTCGTTAAAACGAACGTACGGACGAACGTCCTCTAAATAATTAAATCGAATAAAACCAATGGAAAAAATAAACTGCGAGTTCTAACGAAAACCGGCTGGTTTTTCGTAGAAAACCAACGGCGGCGGCGGCTGTTACAGGAGACGGGGCGGCGAGGTGGCGGCGGCGGCTCTAGCGGGTGGGGCGGTTGCGGCAAGGGTGGCACGAGCGGCGGCGGCTCCGGCGGGTGGGGCGGCTGCGGCTGCGGCGGCGGCTCCGGCCCGGTTAGGTCGGTGGCGCGTTTTTTTAACAATTCGGACGTGCAGAAAAAGAAAGAAAAGAAATACTAAACGGACTCCAAAAATCCCAAAATAAAATTTCCCCGACTTCTAAAATCAAGACGGACAAGGTGAATATTTATTTGGGGCCTAAATGCAATTTTGAAAAATGCGCATTTTTCCTAATTCAAATAAAATAGCGAGAAAACACCGAAATAAAATCTTATTTGATTTTTTTATTAAATCCTCAATATTCCTTTATTTTGGGAAATTCATTTTATTCCCTCTCACTTATTTTTATAATTGGATTTATTGAAGATAAAATAATTAAATCAAATGATCCTATTTTCAAAAATTTGAGAAAACCCAAATATGAAAATAACGAAATCCCCAACTCTCTCCATGGGTCCTTGAGTTGCGTAGAATTTCTAGGATCAAGCAAAAATGAAAAAAAAATGATATGCAATGATGATCTAGTGTATAACATTCCAAATTGAAAATTTGGGATGTTATAGATTTTGAATCTAATATTAAAAAATTTATCACTTCGCAAAACAGTTTCAATGATTTGATTGAAGAAAAATTGTATAAGATTGATGAGTTGGCTAGGAACGTTGATAGAATTTCTCTTGATGTTGATTCTTTGAAACTTAGATCTATTCCACCTAAGCATGATATCAATGAGTCTCTCAAATCCATGAGAATTTCCATTAATGAGTGCAAAGAAAGAACCGCTAGGATGCATGCTAAGAAAGATTGCTTTATAAAAGCGTGTTATTCTAGTTTTCATGATAATAAGGATCAAGATCTAAAAGTTATTGATGTGTCCCCTGTCGTGGTTCTAACTCTGACAGTAATGTAGGGGGGTAAGTATGGAGAGGTGAGGTCTTAGCTATGGAGAGGTTGTAAGGATGCAAGGTTTACAAGTTCAGGCCCTTCTCGGAGGAAGTAAAAGCCCTACGTCTCGGAGCCCGGAGGCGATCGACTGGATTATGTGTGTATGAGTTACAGAGGTGCGAACCCTTGTCTCAGAGGAGGGGGTGGCTTATATAGAGTGCGCCAGGACCCCGGCCAGCCCACGTTACGAAGGGTTCAATGTACATTAAGGTAGGGCGTTTCTGGTAACGCTAGTAATAAAGTGCTATGATGACCATAAAAGCTACTTAATGACCGACCGTTAGCGTGCGGGGCGCCTTTAGGTCTCCTGGCCGTCGAGTGGTTGGGTCTTGGTCGAGTGATTGCTTCTTGGTCGAGTGTCTTCGAGTATGTCGAGTGGGACACCTTCAAGTCGATTGAAAGGTGATTTCTTCTAGAGATGTCCTTGGGTAGGGCAGTTAGGGCAGGTCCATGACCCTACCCTAGGTTCATAGCTTCATCATTAGCCCTTGAATGGATTGAGGTTTGAGTGGGAAAGGAGTTGAGGACCTCTCCGACTCGTTTTTCATGCCGTGAGTCTATCTTGCTTCGGATCAACGGACCCCAGTGATGACAGCGACTTCCTTTTCAGTCGCCTTGATCCATTCTTAGTTCTTCATCGAGTGAGTTTCTTTACCTGTAAGGCTCCGAGCGACGGTGCGGAGGAGATCTTTTAGTCTGACAAGTTTGTTTGCTGCCCGCGGATTTAGTGGGATCTGAATTTTGGGAAGCGTGCGGGACGGGGGAGGCCGCAGCAATCAGATGGGATAGAGCGGAATCGCCTTGATCCCCGCGCCACCTTTTTCGCCACGTATTGCTCGCGCGGTCGTTACGGGATTTGACGGAGCCGTTTGGGCCTACCAGTCAGCCACTCAGAAGTGGCCTCATATAAAGCGTTGGACCGGAGTCCCCCGAACAGAGCGCCCCATTACTTCTTCTCCTCCTCACGCCTCTCTGCCGCGCTCGCTCTCTCCCCAGCACCACCGCGCCGCCTGCGCCTCGTCGGCGACAATGGCAAAGGAGAAGATAGCGGCTCTGGAGCATGCAAAGAAGGCGACGGCGAAGTCGAAGGGGAAGGCGACGAGCTGGGGCGCGACGAGCCGGGGCGGATGTTCCTCGCGGACTGGCTTGCCGAAGGGTTGGATCCAGGGCGATTGGATCTGCTCGAAGATCTCCCAAGAAGACCTCGACGACCTGGCCGAGGGAGGGCTGATCCCTTACGACTCGGCGCGGCTTCCGGGGGAGGAATCCGAGCCGCAACCCCGGGAGGGTGAGCGCGTTCTCCTTGTGACCCACGTCGACCGTGGGTTTTCCTTGCCTCCTCATCCTTTCTTCCGAGGGTTTCTGAACTTCTTTGGGGCTCAACTCCACCATTTTACCCCCAACTCAATCTTTATCTTACCGCGTTCATTTCCTTGTGTAAGAATTTCTTGGGTTGTCGACCTCACTGGGGTCTTTTCAAGCATATTTTCACTTGCCGCTCCCAAGCAGTGAAAAAGGCTAATCCGAGTGACGAGAGGACCCAAGTGATCCAGATGTGTGGGGGTCTTGGCATCCAGACGAGGGGAAAAAGCTCCTTTTCGGCCATGATTCTTCCCGATTCCTTTCGCGGATGGCAGTCGACCTGGTTCTACTACAAAGACCAGTCGACGCCAGGGCAATCGACTGGCCTCCCCCCTTTACCATGGACCGAGTGGAAAAACCCTCCCCTTTGAAGGTGCTCCCGGAGGAGAAGGCGCACGTGAAGGTGTTGGTCAACCGAGTGCTCCAGTTCATTCGTGACGGGGTCACTGATATGGATCTCTTAGAGGTCTTCCTTCAGCGGCGCATCCAGCCTCTCCAAGCCCGAGACCACCCGATGTGGATGTATTTGGGTCTAGAAGACTCCACTCGGATCCACCCGGAGGAGGTCGATGACGACACGCTGGAGAAGTGGCTGTCGAGCATTATCGGGAACAAGGACAACCCCAGAGGAGCCAGGAGAGTTCCCCCATTCGACCAGTCGCGTGTACCAGAGCAGGTCTGATTTTGAGTTTTTGCTTGTAATCTGAATTCACTCGCGCAGCTGTCTGTATTGCGTCGACTGACTTTGTTCTCCATGCTTTCTTCCAGGCCATTATTGAAATGTATTCGATGCCCAACGGGGAGCAAGAGCAAGCTCTGGAAGGCGAGGCGAGTGGTGGTGAAAGTGGCGAGTGGACTTCCGATGGTGAAGGGGATGGAGGAAGCGACGACTCGAGTGATGAGGAAGAAGTCGAGCCGCCTCCTCGCATAGAGAGGCGAACCAAGCTTGACCAGGATCGGCCGAGCGCCCGCGACAAGGCGACTGCTCAGGCTGGTCAGTCTTCGAAGCGTCCTCGGATCTCTTCACCAACCATGACCGAGAAGGCGCCAAAAAACCCCAAAGTTGCAGAACCGAAGACTCGGAAGGCGCTGCCGAAGA
The DNA here is from genome assembly GCF_018294505.1 of Triticum aestivum. Lineage (NCBI taxonomy): Eukaryota > Viridiplantae > Streptophyta > Magnoliopsida > Poales > Poaceae > Triticum > Triticum aestivum. The sequence goes on from NC_057800.1 coordinate 85,550,549, forward strand.
TCAAGATCGATATCCCTGTCGCCTCCACGTGAGTGTTTCTCCTTGTATTCACTCGACGCTCCGCGCTGTTTATTTTTCTAGTTTTAACTGGACGAGCTTTGGAATTGTTAGCGCTGCCACTTCCGGGACCTCAGCTTACAGGCATGATGATGAGGTGATGGAGGATGCGGTCACTTCTAATCCGGGTATGATTTCTGCCATACTATCTTTCTTTGGTCGATTCAACTGCATCATGCATCATTGGGTGACGTGATTTTGGCAATTTGAACTTGGTATAGCTCCCAACATTATTGACCTCCCTGATGATGATGAAGAGCCCGATAGGTCTTTGACGAGGAAGAGTAGGCGAGCTCCTGTAAGTGAGGTGCTGCAGTCGACACCGAGGGCGGAACCAGTCATTCAGGACACTTGTGATGCCAATCAGGGTTCTGTTACCTTCGCGGAGCCCCTGTCAAGTGCCTTGCCTTCTTCTTTGACTGCACAGGCCCCTGTCGACCTGCCTTCACTTTATGCGACTCACCATGTCCCGGAGGACGACGTGAATGCTACTAGGGAAGCCATACGCCAGGCGGGCATTATGATGGAGAAGATGAAGACGGTGCGGGACGCTAGCCAAGCCGCCTATGATGCCAGCTCGGCTCTCCAGAGCAATGTTCAGGTTAGTTGGTTGCCGCTTGTTCTGTTAGGATATGCTATCTGAAGGTTCTTTCTAGAAATCTTTTCATCTGTACACCCACTGGGTGCGTCGATTGAATTTTTTGGACGGACTGCTGGCAGTCGACCGTAGTCTTTGTATTTTGTCGACTAAAACCGAACTGGTAGTTTGTTTCTTCCGCTCGATCCGGTCGAGTGGAATCAGAACCGGTGGGGGCACGCAAAGTGCACCCACTGGGTGTAGTCCCCGAGACCGCGGTCGACTACTGGCAGTCGACTTTGTTCTGAGTTCTACTTTGTGTCTCTCTCTCTTTTTTTGAACTCGACTCCGGCAGACCGGTCGAGTGGAGTCAGAACCGGTGGGGGCACGCAAAGTGCACCCACTGGGTGTAGTCCCCAAGACTATGGTGGACTGCGGGCAGTCGACTATAGTCTTAGTATGTGTCGTTTTTTGCTGTGGAATAATTTCTCCCCTTTGATTTTAGAAATCCTGTGATCTTGGAGCTCGCTTTGCTGATTTGGAAAGTCAGCAGATTCAACTGAAACTTGACTTGGAGCTGGCCAGGATAGAACTGCAGACGGTCAGAGACGGCGCCGCCAGTAAGACAAGTCTGTCGACTGGTCAGTTTTAGGCCTGAGCACCCTTCTGCTATTTCTGAACCAATCATCATTTCTTTGCAGAAAAACTAAGAGAGGTTTTGGCGAAAAGGATCAGGATTTGTCTGCTGCCCAGAAGGAGGCTGACGACAGGACCACTCTGGCCGAACAGAAGCTGGCTTTAGTCGGCCAGTTGGAAGAAGAGAATACCAGGCTGAAGACTGCTCTGAATGAAGCCAATAGGGAGTGCACACGTTGGAAGAAGGAGAACCTCAACCTGATCGAAAAGATGGAAGGCGTCACTCGTAGGAGGGACGATCTGGAGAGCTACCTGAGGAGCCTTGTCAAGAAGTTGTATATCAAGCTTGAAGGTGCACATTTAGTTCCGCCTGATTTTTTTTGTGTCGACTCAGTGTATGAAAATTGACTTATCCTTGGATCGTGAATGTAGAGTTTTGCCAGAACTTTGAAGAGGAGACTGGGCGGATCGAACCAGGTTTGGATCCAATTAACTCTCCTGTGAAAGATGAAGCTGCCATGAATTTGCTCCGACTGGAATCTCGCATTGACGGTGCCGTGGACTACTTGGCTCGACTGAAGGTCGCCATGTCACGGATCGACCCGGCACTTTGGTCAGAGGCTACGCTCCAAAACGATCTCGAGTCTCTGATGACTCGACTTAACGGAATCCCTGACCGAGTGCAGGAGTGGAAGAAGTCTTCTGCTTGGTGTGGCGCTGATGTGGCTCTGTCCTTGGTTCGTGTCCACTGCAAGGAGGTGCGGCAAGACAAGCTAGCAGCAATCAAGGTTGCCAACACCCAGGAGCATGACTTCCGAAACTTTATGGAGACTTTCATCGCTGCAGCCACTCGGATAGCTGACGGCGTCGACCTGGATGAGTTCGTCGAGCCTGCCAGCCCTCCTCCCGCGGAGTGAACGAACTCTTACGTCCCACCTTAAATTTGCCTCGGAATGCCGAGTGGTTTTTGTAACCGTTAAACTTTTTCGGGCCACATGCCCGAGTACCTCAATCTGTGATCCAGAACCTTTAGGATTTTATCTGAACTTGGTTTACCGTTGAATATCTCTATGAATCTCCTGCTGAGTGAACCCAAACTTTATTCGAGACAACTTTCTGTATTCGCAGCACAGCTCCGAAGGAGGGGGAAGTAGTCGACCCATGCCTTGTATTTGTGGCGAAGCTCCCCAGGGGCGAGCGGCGATCGACCCACACCCAGTTACTGCGGAGTGGGACGGAGCGCGCATTGTATTTGTGGCGAAGCTCTCCAGGAGAGGGGGAGGGGCAGTAGACCTGTACTTCGTTACTGTAGAGCGGGATGAATCGCGCATTGTATTTGTGGCGAATCTCTCAGAAGGTGGCAGTCGACATGCCCCTTGTCGTCCTTGAGGATTGAGATGTGTTTGGGAGAACTTAGGCGAGTACTGGACTGCAGCTAAGCCCCCGAGTGGGACGGTTGCTCTCCACTCTGTAGGATTTTTCAAACTTAGGCGAGTGTCTGACTGCAGCTAAGTCTCTGAGTGGGAGAACTTAGGCGAGTACTGGACTGCAGCTAAGCCCCCGAGTGGGAGAGTTGTTCTCCACTCGGTACGATTTTTCAAACTTAGGCGAGTGCCTGACTGCAGCTAAGTCCTCAAGTGAGAGAACTTAGGCGAGTACTGGACCGTAGCTAAGCCCCCGAGTGGGAGGATTGCTCTCCACTCGGTAGGAGTTTTTCAAACTCAGGCGAGTGCCTGACTGCAGCTAAGTCCTCAAGTGAGGGAACTGAGGCGAGTACTG
>NC_057800.1:85553743-85578328 GCF_018294505.1 Triticum aestivum
TGGGAGGATTGCTCTCCACTCGGTAGGATTTTTCAAACTTAGGCGAGTGCCTGACTGCAGCTAAGTCTCTGAGTGGGAGAACTTAGGCGAGTACTAGACTGCAGCTAAGCCCCCGGGTGGGAGGATTGCTCTCCACTCGGTAGGATTTTTCAAACTTAGGCGAGTGCCTGACTGCAGCTAAGTCCTCAAGTGAGAGAACTTAGGCGAGTACTGGACTGCAGCTAAGCCCCCGAGTGGGAGGATTGCTCTCCACTCGGTAGGATTTTTTCAAACTTAGGCGAAACGGATTCGCAGCTAAGCTCCCGAGTGTGAGGCTGGCTCGCCACTCGGTAGGAAACTGTTTTTGCAAACTTAGGCGAAGCAGATTCGTAGCTAAGCCAACCACTGGGGGATTTCTTACGCAAACAAAAACAATGATAATCACTGGGAAAATTATAACGCTCTTGTCTTTGATAAATAAACTATAGGAGTTTTTCCTATTACATCTCATCCGAGAGAGAATTCAAGTATAAAAGGGGCGGAGTAGCTCCGCATTCCAGGCTCGTGGCTCATCAATCTGGCGATCGACATTGTAGAGGTGGTATGCCCCATTGTGGAGAACTCTGGTGACTATGAAGGGGCCTTCCCAAGTAGGAGCAAGCTTGTGTGGTTTCTGCTGATCCACTCGAAGGGCTAAGTCTCCTTCTTGGAAGGCTCGGCTCTTCACGTTTCTGGCATGGAATCAACGCAAGTCTTGCTGATAGATGGATGATCGGATCAGGGCCATTTCTCTTTCTTATTCTAGGAGGTCGACTGCGTCCTACCAGGCTTCTGCTTCATCTTCTGAGCAGAGCTCGACTCTGGGAGCGTTGTGAAGTAGGTCACTCGGTAAAACTGCCTTGGCTCCATAGACCAGAAAGAATGGGGTTCTTCCGGTCGATCGATTTGGGGTTGTCCTCAATCCCCAAAGGACTGATGGGAGCTCGTCGACCCACGCACCTGCTGCGTGCTTGAGGTCGCGCATCAATCGGGGTTTCAGTCCTTTTGAGAATTAGGCAATTTGCCCTTTCTGCTTGTCCATTCGACTAGGGGTGAGCAACCGAAGCATAGTTGACCCGAGTGCCCTGAGAGGTGCAAAAGGCCCTGAACTCGTCGGAATCGAAGTTTGACCCATTGTCCATTATGATACTGTGCGGAACTCCATATCTGAATACCAACTCTCTGATGAAACTGATAGCGGTGCAAGCATCGAGATTCTTGATAGGCTTGGCTTCAATCCATTTGGTGAACTTGTCGACTGCTACCAGCACATGAGTGAAGCCGCTCCTGCCTGTTCTCAGTGGCCCCACCATGTCCAGCCCCCAAACAGTGAAGGGCCAGACGAGTGGAATGGTTTTCAAGGCTGACGCGGGCTTGTGCGGCATATTGGAGTAATACTGACACCCTTCACATTTGTCGACTATCTCTTTAGCCATCTCGTTGGCCCTTGGCCAGTAGAACCCCGCTCGGTATGCTTTAGCCACAATGGTCCGAGAGGACGCATGATGACCACAGGTCCCCGAGTGGATATCGTTAAGGATCATCTGACCTTCTTCTGGTGTGATACACTTCTGGCCGACCCCAGTCGCGCTTTCCCTATATAACTGTCCCTTTATGACTGTAAAGGCCTTGGATCGGCGGAGGATCTGTCGAGCCTCTTCCTCGTCTTCTGGAAGTTCTTTCCTTAGGATGTACGCGAGGTACGGTTCTGTCCAGATGGGAGTGATAACCAGCACTTCCATTATCAGATCGACCATAGCTGGAACTTCAACTTCAGTCAGATCTGTGGCGCTTTTTGGCTGCGGGGCCTCTTCCGTGAAGGGATCCTCCTGGACTGATAGAGTGTGGATGTGTTCCAAAAACACATTGTTGGGAATGGCTTCTCTTTTGGAACCTATTTTTGCCAAATCATCAGCTGCTTGATTTTTCAGTCGGGGTATGTGATGAAGCTCTAACCCCTCGAATTTCTTCTCCAGCTTTCTCACTGCATTGCAATAACCAGTCATGGCTGGACTTCTGACATCCCACTCCTTCATCACCTGATTAACCACCAAATCTGAGTCGGCATAGACCATGAGGCAACGGACGCCGAGTGAGATGGCCATGCGCAACCCGTATAACAGTGCTTCATATTCTGCCTCGTTATTGGAGAAATCAAAATGGATTTGAAGAACATATCTGAGTTTATCTCCCCTAGGGGAGACCAACACCACTCTGGCACCGGAACCACTCAGCATCTTGGAGCCATCGAAAAACATAGTCCAATGCTCTGAGTGAATCTGAGTCGGCAGCTGCTGTTCAATCCACTCGGCGACGAAATCTGCGATTGCTTGGGACTTGATAGCTTTCTTTGCCTCAAACTTGATATCAAGGGGAAGGAGTTCAATCGCCCATTTTGCCACTCGACCAGTTGCATCCCTGTTATTCAGGATCTCTGATAATGGAGTGTCGCTGACGACTGTAATGGAATGATCAGAGAAGTAGTGAGCAACTTTCTTGGTGGTCATATAGATCCCATATACAAGCTTCTGATAGTGAGGATATCTTTGCTTCAATGCGGTCAAGACTTCAGAAATATAATATACTGGGCACTGAACTTTGAAGGTTTTCCCTTCTTCTTCCCGCTCGACCGTAAGTACCGTACTGACGACTTGTCCTGTGGCTGCAATGTAAAGCAGCAAAGGCTCTTTGTTGATTGGGGCAGCAAGCACCGGCTGGGTGGAGAGCAGAGCTTTAAGCTCTGCAAACGCTGCATCAGCTTCAGGAGTCCACTCGAACTTGTCAGACTTCTTCATCAATCGGTAAAGAGGTAATGCCTTTTCACTGAGACGAGATATGAATCGACTTAGGGCGGCCAAACAACCAGTAAGCTTCTGGACGTCGTGCACTCGCACAGGGCTTTTCATTCTTTTGGACGGCGGACTGTTGAAGATGTTCCTTGACAGGTTTTACTTTTGAGTCGACTCTCAGGCGATGCTCAGCCAGCTCGCTGGGAACACCAGGCATGTCAAAAGGCTTCCATGCAAAGATGTCCCAGTTCTCACGGAGGAACTGGACGAGCGTTTCTTCCTATTTGGAGTCGAGTGTTGTCGAGATATGAGTCGGGGCGGCGCCGGGGTCGGTCGGGTGGATGTGAGCTGTCTTCGTGTCGCCGGTCGACTGGAAAGCTGACTCTGTAGCGGGCTTCTTGGCTCGCAACAGATCACTCGGGTCTGCAGTCTTCTGGTATTCCTGCAACTCCACCACTGCCATCTGTGCGTCGGCGATCTTCGAACCCTTCTGAAAACATTCTTCTGCTTTCTTCCAATTGCCCGTAATGGTGATCACACCTTTGGGCCAAGCATCTTCAATTCGAGATACACGTAACATGGTCGGGCCATGAAGCATGCATAAGCCGGCCTGCCCAAAATAGCGTGATAGGCACTCTGAAAGTCTACAACTTCAAATGTCAACTTTTCTTTACGGTAATTCTTGGAATCACCGAAAACCACATCAAGAGCAATCTGGCCGAGTGATTCAGCCTTCTTCCCAGGAATGACTCCATGGAAACTCATGTTGCTGGCACTGAGTCTGGACATCGGAATGCCCATCCCCTTCAACGTCTCAGTGTATAATATGTTCAAACCACTACCGCCATCCATCAGGACTTTGGTCAGTCGAGTGCCTTCAACAACTGGGTCAACCACCAAAGCTTGCCTCTCAGGGGTGGCGATGTGCGTTGGGTGGTCGGACTGGTCGAATGTTATGGGGGTCTGAGACCATTTCAGGTAACTAGGTGTCGCCGGAGCGACCATATTCAGCTCTCGGTTAATAACTTTCAGTCGACTTTTGCTCTCAACATCAGCAAAAATCATCTGGGTGGAATTGACTTGAGGCTATCCATCATCACTGTCTTCTTTGTCTTCGACCTTGTCTGACTCCTTTTCCTTACCCTTGGTCTGCTTGCCCTGCAACTGCTGGATTAAAAGTCGACACTGCCGAGTGTTATGTTTTAGGTAAATAAAATTACCCTCTTCATCTTTCTTCGTGTGGATGAGACACGGTAAGTCCAACACATCATTTCCCTCCTGGTCTTTAACCTTTTTGGGGTTCCAAGGCCCTTTAGGTTTCCCTTTAGACTTTCCTTGGGCCAAAGCTAAAGCTTCCCCGGGAGCCGCTGGCTCGGCTTCCGCTTCTGCTTCCGATTGGAATTGCCTCCGGTTTCTTGGGCGACTGACTTGAGCTTGCCACTTCTGAGTCGATCCTCGTCTTCGTCGTTAGCATACTTGGTGGCAATCTCCATCATTCGATTCAGGGACATATCCCCGGTTCGACCGAATTTCAAATTCAGTTCTCTGTACTTGACGCCTTCCTTGAAGGCACAAACTGCTTGGTGATCAGGCACATTCTCCATCGAGTGATGTAATGTGATCCATCTCTGGATGTAATCCCTCAAAGTTTTATTCGGCTTCTGCACACAAGACCGCAGTTCCGTCAGTCCTGCTGGTCGCTTGCATGTGCCCTCAAATGTGGTGACGAACACTCGGGAGAGATCTTCCCAAGTGTAAATGCTGCTAGGCGCTAACTGGTTTAGCCATGCCCTGGCCGAGCCCTCCAACATGAGAGGCAGGTGCTTCATGGCCACTTCATCATTGCCGCCGCCAATCTGGACGGCTACTCGGTAGTCCTCAAGCCAAGTATCAGGCTTAGACTCGCCAGTGAACTTACTGACTCCAGTCGCCAACCTGAAATTGGGAGGAATCACAGCAGCCCTGATGGCTCTACTAAAGCACTCTGGCCCCGAAACAAGTACTCTGCTGCTGGCAGGCGCATCTCTGTCATGGCCTTCTCGGTGAGCTCTGTTCCTGTCGACCAGACCCTGGACGAGGATGGATCTCGCATCAAAGCCTGGCCCTCCGGGGTCGACTGGAATCCTTCGCCCACCACTATGGAGGTGCCTGTCATCCTGCTGGTGAGGCACATATGACCTGCTCCTCGGGGGAGGTGTGGGCACTCGACGTCGACCGTCATGATTAACTCGGTGATCATACTGCTCATGGTTTCCATACTGGTCGCACTGGTCTCCGCGTCCCTCACGCCTCGGGGGCGATCTCAGGCTGTGAGCCGACTGGACTTTGTCCGCGGCAACGGATCTGCTATGGATTCTATTCTGCGACTGAGAAACAGCGGAATTCTGATCTCCTACTTCCCGGAGTAACGCTCTGATCTGCAGCAAGCCTCTGCCAGCCTCCTACTGGGAAGGCTGAATCGACTCTGCTATACGGGACGTAGCTGCTAAATTCTAAATCAGGGTCCGATATACCTGCGGGGCGGGAAGAGCTGACGTCGACTGGATTCGGGAACCTGTTGTCGCGCACGCTCGTCGAGTGCTCGTTGGAGGTTCTCCAGTCAAGTGCGCTCAGCCAAGTTTGCCAGGCGCGCGTCCTCCAAGGCGCGAGCCTCGAGGGTTTCTCCAACGATAGGAGTGTGCAGCGCATCCATGTTCCGGCGGCGAAGTTCTTCTCTCTGTAGCGACATGAGAGGTTTGGGAAGATACTCCTCATGGGGACGCGACGGGTCGCCTCCTCCTACGCCTCCGTCGGTGCGGGTAAAACCGGGGGGACTGGGCAGTCCGTCGACCATCAGAACCTCCGCCGCCGGATCGCTACTGTCGCACTCGGATGTAGTCTCTTTGGAGCCAGTCGAACAGGCCGTAGAGGGATTCGTCGGGCTCAATCGCCGCGACTTGAGGGGTGGCCGAATGACGGGCCACCGCGTGTCTCACCCACCGCTGAAGTCTCGACCGACCGGAGGGCTTGCGCCGGTGGGAAATGGGGAGGGAGGACAACACGGGAGTCGACCGGTAGGGGGTCGACGGTTGCCGCAGGAGAACGCCGCGGACGCAGCGCTAAAGTGCGTTGCCCCACGGACAGGGAGTGCGTCCACGTCGAGCGGAGCCTCCTGAAGCCAGGTGGAGTCGTGGCGATGAACGTGAGCGCGCCGAGACGGATCTCGCGGCCCTCCACCAAAACTCCGTCGAAGACCATGATGATTCGGGTCGGAAAAGATCGCAACTCCTCCAACAAAACGCTAAAACACCTGCCCCACGGTGGGCGCCAACTATTGTGGTTCTAACTCTGACAGTAATGTAGGGGGGTAAGTATGGAGAGGTGAGGTCTTAGCTATGGAGAGGTTGTAAGGATGCAAGGTTTACGAGTTCAGGCCCTTCTCGGAGGAAGTAAAAGCCCTACGTCTCGGAGCCCGGAGGCGGTCGACTGGATTATGTGTGTATGAGTTACAGAGGTGCGAACCCTTGTCTCGGAGGAGGGGGGTGGCTTATATAGAGTGCGCCAGGACCTCGGCCAGCCCACGTTACGAAGGGTTCAATGTACATTAAGGCAGGGCGTTTCTGGTAACGCTAGTAATAAAGTGCTATGATGACCATAAAAGCTACTTAATGACCGACCGTTAGCATGCGGGGCGCCTTTAGGTCTCCTGGCCGTCGAGTGGTTGGGTCTTGGTCGAGTGATTGCTTCTTGGTCGAGTGTCTTCGAGTCTGTCGAGTGGGACACCTTCAAGTCGATTGAAAGGTGATTTCTTCTAGAGATGTCCTTGGGTAGGGCAGTTAGGGCAGGTCCATGACCCTACCCTAGGTTCATAGCTTCATCATCCCCTATTAAATCTTTGTGTTTCAGTATGAGTCTTGATAGTGATGCGGCTAAAGATGAGCCACCTTTACCTAGAAGGCATTCCAAAAATTCGGAGTCTTTAGATCTTGATGCTAAAATTGTTAAAAGTGGGATTGAAGAGGTCAAAACGTTTGGTATCAATGAACCCACCATTTTGGATTTCAAGGAATTTAATTATGATAATTGCTCTTTGATAGATTGTATTTCCTTGTTGCAATCCGTGCTAAATTCTCCTCATGCTTATAGTCAAAATAAAGCTTTTACTAAACATATCGTTGACGCTTTGATGTAATCTTATGAAGAAAAACTTGAGTTGGAAGTTTCTATTGCTAGAAAAATTTATGATGAGTGGGAACCTACAATAAAAATTAAAATTAAAGACCATGAGTGTTATGCTTTGTGTGATTTGGGTGCTAGTGTTTCCACGATTCCAAAAACTTTGTGTGATTTGTTAGGTTTCCGTGATTTTGATGATTGTTCTTTAAAATTGCACCTTGCGAATTACACTATTAAGAAACCTATGGGAAGAATTAATGATGTTCTTATTGTTGCAAGTAGGAACTATGTGCCCGTAGATTTCATTGTTCTTGACATAGATTGCAATCCTTCATGTCTTATTATTCTTGGTAGACCTTTCCTTAGAACGATTGGTGCAATTATTGATATGAAGGAAGGGAATATTAAATTCCAATTTACATTAAGGAAAGGCATGGAACACTTCCCTAGAAAGAAAACTAAATTACCATATGAATCTATTATGAGAGCCACTTATGGATTGCTTACCAAAGATAGCAATACCTAGATCTATCTTCGCTTTTATGCCTAGCTAGGGGCGTTATACGATAGCACTTGTTGGGAGGCAACCCAATTTTATTTTTATTACTTGCTTTTTGGTCCTGTTTATCTAGACTCTGTTTTGGTTGTGTTTTTTGTATTTAATTAGTGTTTGTGCCAAGTAGAACCGTTGGGAAGACTTGGGTAAAGTCTTTTTATCTTGCTGTAAAAAAACAGAAACTTTAGCGCTCATGAGAATTGCTTCCATTTTTATTTGGAAGGTGCTATTTAGTTAATTATTTTTGAAGATGTTTAATAGATAAATTCCTCACGTCCAGCAACTTATTTTAGAATTTTTGGGGTTCCAGAACTTGCGTTAGCTATAGATTACTACAGACTGTTCTGTTTTTGACAGATTCTGTTTTTTCATGTGTTGTTTGCTTATTTTGATGAATCTATGGTTAGTAAAAGAGTTTATAAACCATATATAAGTTGGAATACAGTAGGTTTAACACCTATAGAAATCAAGAATGAGGTCATTACAGTACCTTGAAGTGGTGTTTTGTTTTCTTTCGCTAACGGAGCTCACAAGATTTTCTATTTTGAGTTTTGTGTTGTGAAGTTTTCAAGTTTTGGGTAAAGATTTGATGGATTATGGAACAAGGAGTGGCAAAAGCCTAAGCTTGGGGATGCCCCGGAATGCATCCCCTCTTTCGTCTTCATCTATTGGTAACTTTATTTGGAGCTATATTTTTATTCACCACATGATATGTGTTTTGCTTGGAGCGTCTTGTATGATTTGAGTCTTTGCTTTTTAGTTTACCACAATCATCCTTGCTGTACACACCTTTTAAGAGAGACTCACATGATTGGGAATTTATTAGAATACTCTATGTGCTTCACTTATATATTTTGAGCTATATAGTTTTTGCTCTAGTGCTTCACTTATATCTTTTAGAGCACGGTGGTGGTTATGTTTTATAGAAACTACTGTTCTCTCATGTTTCACTTATATTATTTTGAGAGTCCTTTAGAACAACATGGCAATAATGAAAAATAAAAACTTTCATACTAGTGCATTGAATACAATGAGAAGTTTGATACTTGATAATTGTTTTGAGATATGGAGATGGTGATATTATAGTCATGCTAGTTGAGTAGTTGTGAATTTGAGAAATACTTGTGTTGAAGTTTGTGATTACCGTAGCATGCACGTATGGTGAACCGTTATGTGATGAAGTCGGAGCATGATTTATTTATTGATTGTCTTCCTTATGAGTGGCGGTCGGGGACGAGCGATGGTCTTTTCCTACCAATCTATCCCCCTAGGAGCATGCGCTTAATACTTTGCTTTGATAACTTGTAGATTTTTGCAATAAGTATGTGAGTTCTTTATGACTAATGTTGAGTCCATGGATTATACGCACTCTCACCCTTCCACCATTGCAAGCCTCTCTAGTACTGCGCAACTTTCGTCGGTACCATAAACCCACCATATACCTTCCTCAAAATAGCCACCATACCTACCTATTATGGCATTTCCATAGCCATTCCGAGATATATTGCCATGCAACTTTCCACTATTCTGTTATTATGACATGCTTCATCATTGTCATATTGCTTGCATGATCATGTAGTTGACATCGTATTTGTGGCAAAGCCACCGTTCATAATTCTTCATACATGTCACTCATGCATCATTGCACATCCCGGTACACCATCGGAGGCATTCATATAGATTCATATTTTGTTCTAAGTATTGAGTTGTACGTAAAAAGTAGTATGATGATCATCATTATTAGAGTATTGTCCCAGTGAGGAAAGGTTGATGGAGACTATGATTCCCCCACAAGTCGGGATGAGACTCCGGACGAAAAAAAAAGAAGAAAAAGAAAAGAGAAAGGCCATAAAAAAGAAGGCCCAAAAAATGAGAGAAAAAGAGAGAAGGGACAATGTTACTATCCTTTTTCCACACTTGTGCTTCAAAGTAGCACCATGATCCTCATGATAGAGAGTCTCCTATGTTGTCACTTTCATATACTAGTGGGAATCTTTCATTATAGAACTGGGCTCGTATATTCCAATGATGGGTTTCCTCAAAATGCCCTAGGTCTTCATCAGCAAGCGAGTTGGATGCACACCCACTAGTTTCTTTTGTTGAGCTTTCATACACTTATAGCTCTAGTGTATCTGTTGCATGGAAATCCTTACTCACTCACATTGATAACTTTCTTTGGCCATGTTATTTTGAGATGACATGATTGCTTAGTTAGTATGCTTGAAGTATTATTATTTTTATGTCAATGTTAAACTTTTATCTTGAATCTTATGGATCTGAACATTCATGCCACAATAAAGAAAAATTACATTGAGAAATATGTTAGAAAACATTCCACATCAAAAATTATTCTTTTATCAGTTACGTACTCGAGGACGAGAAGGAATTAAGCTTGGGGATGCTTGATACGTCTCCAACGAATCTATAATTTTTTATTGCTCCATGCTATTATATTATCTATTTTGGATGTTAATGGGGTTTACTTTACACTTTTATATCATTTTTGGGACTAACCTACTAATCGGAGGCCTAGCCCAAATTGCTGTTTTTTTGCCTATTTTAGGGTTTCGAAGAAAAGGAATATCAAACGGAGTCCAAACGGAATGAAACCTTCGGGAACGTGATTTTCTCAACAAACGTGAGCCAAGAGACTTGGAGTGGCCGTCAAGAAACAAGGGAGGAAGGAACGAGGCAGGGGGGCGCGTCCTCCACCCTTGTGGGCCCTCCGTTTCTCCACCTACGTACTTCTTCCTCCTATATATATCCACGTACCCCCGAAACATCTAGGAGCACCACGAAAAACCTAATTCCACCACCGCAACCTTCTGTACTCGAGGGATCCCATCTCGAGGCCTTTTCCGGAGCTCCACCAGAGGGGGCATTGATCACGGAGGGCCTCTACATCAACTCCATGGCCTCTCCGGTGATGTGTGAGTAGTTTACTTCAGACCTACGGGTCCATAGTTATTAGCTAGATGGCTTCTTCTCTCTCTTTGGATCTCAATACAAAGTTCTCCTTGATTTTCTTGGAGATCTATTCGATGTAATCTTCTTTTGCGGTGTGTTTGTCGAGATCCGATGAATTGTGGGTTTATGATCCAGATTATCTATGAACAATATTTGATTCTTCTCTGAATTCTTTTATGTATGATTGCTTTATCTTTGCAAGTCTCTTCGAATTATCTGTTTGGTTTGGCCTACTAGATTGATCTTTCTTGCAATGGGAGAAGTGCTTAGCTTTGGGTTCAATCTTGCGGTGTTCGATCCCAGTGACAGAAAGGGAACCGATACGTATTGTATTGTTGCCATCGAGGATAAAAAGATGGGGTTTATATCATATTGCATGAGTTTATCCCTCTACATCATGTCATCTTCCTTAAAGCATTTCTCTGTTCTCTTGAACTTAATACTCCAGATGCAAGCTGGATAGCGGTCAATGTGTGGAGTAATAGTAGTAGATGCAGAATCGTTTTGGTCTACTTGTCTCGGACGTGATGCCTATATACATGATCATACCTAGATATTCTCATAACTATGCTCATGAGTGATAAGACACCAGATAAGACACTAGGAAAAGGGCTATAGATAATATGGACACTAATGGCGCACGTGCGCCATGCTACTTGATGATAACTATGCCCATCAAGCATACGTGATGCCATCTAATACTCATGATCATACCTAGATATTCCCATGTATATAGGTATGGACACTAATGGTGCACGTGCACTAATGGCGCCATGATAACTATGCTCATGATCATACCTAGATATTCTCATAACTATGCTCATATGTGCGACATGATGCTTGATGAGTATAAGACACTAGGAAAAGGGCTATAGATAATATGGACACTGATGGCGCACCATGTATGTGGTGCGCCATTAGTAATATATTACTAATGGCGCACCTGGTGTGTGGTGCGCCATTAGTAGTTTTGAAAAAAATATAAAATTTTTTGTTACTAATGTCGCACCATGGGATAGTGCGCCATTACTAGTTGACACAGTAATGGCGCACCACACCCACCGTGCGCCATTAGAAGTTTTGAAAAAAAAAATTTAGTAATGGCGTACCAGTGGACAGTGCGCCATTACTAGTTAAAACTAGTAGTGGCGCACTGTCCACTGGTGCGCCATTACTAAGTTTTTTTCAAAAAAAATTCAATTTTTTTTATTTTTTTCAGAACTAGTAATGGCGCACCGCGGGTGTGGTGCGCCATTACTAGTTTAACTAGTAATGGCGCACCACTCCCACGGTGCGCCATTACTACCTTGGCCCAAAAATTCCACCGAATGCACCCCCCCCCCATGGACCGCATTTTCATTTTAAAAAAATAAAAGAAAATGATGGAAATGTCAAAAAAATAAAGAAAATAAGTTTCCCATGTGATATGTGGTCTACTTGGGAAAATTTACAAATATGAATTTTGACTTTATTTGCAAAATCTCTCTGGAATTTGTAAAATGGGCATAACTTTTGCATACGAACTCAGATTAAATAGTTTTTTATATGAAAAATCATCTACTTGAAAAGTTACATCCGAATTTAACAGATAAAAATCCCCAAAAACATTTTCAAAATCCCCAAAATCCTAACAGAAAAAAAGTTACGGGGCTTTTAAGATCTAGATGGAGAAAAATGGAAAAAGTTTCAAACTTACTAGTGGCGCACCGTTTGACAGGTGCGCCACTAGTAACAGAAAAAAATTTGGTTTCGAAAAAAAATCGATTTTTTTCAAAATATGATACGTAATATGACCGGGAAGTTTGAAATATTTTTTCAAAATTTCATCATACTCATGAACATGAACCAAGTCCTAGACATCAACAAGGTTTAATAGGACTGATATGATTGATAAATCAACAAGTGCCTGTGAAGTGAGCTGGTGCTGGGGTTGGATAGAACTGCGAAGTTAAGCGTGCTCGAGCTGGAGTAGTGTGAGGATGGGTGACCTTCCCGAAAGTTGGACCACATAGTACGATTTGACTTGATATTAAGCATATTGACCAGGGATTAAGCCATAGTGACCTGAGATTAAGAAAAAAAGAAAAAAATTAAAAAAATTGATTTTTTTTAAAAAAAATCTGATTTTTTTAAAAAATGTTACTAATGGCGCACTTCTATGTGGTGCGCCATTAGTATACCAGATACTAATGGCGCACCAGTGGTGCGCCATTAGTAAAAAATTCTAATGGCGTGGTGCTAGTGGCGCACCTGTATTGCTCCATTACTAGCACCCCTTTTCCTAGTAGTGTCACTACTCTACCCTTACTACCACTACTTGCCTCTATGGCTTCGTCATTGTTGATGATTACTCGAGATATACATGGGTACACATAATCCTCTATAAGAATGAAGTGCAGGATGTCTTCAGAAGATTCACAAATCATGCCATGACCAACTATGGCATCAAGATCAAGCACATCAAAAAGCGACAACGGCACAGAATTCAAGAACACCGACCTCAACACCTATCTTGATACATTGGGCATCACTCATGAGTTCTCAGCTCCATACACACCTCAGTAGAATGGCATCATGGAGCGCAAGAATAGAACCCTCATTGAGATGGCACAGACGATGCTTGATGAGTATATACAAGACACCAAGGAAGTTCTTTCCTGAAGCTATTGATACTACGTGCCATGTCATCAACTGTGTTTATCTTCACAACCTTTTGAAGAAGACATCATATGAGCTACTCACTAGTAAGAAGCCAAACGTCAGCTACTTCAGAGTATTTGGTGCTAGGTGCTGGATCAAGGATCCGCATCACACTTCAAAATTTGCACCAAAAGCACATGAAGGTTTTATGCTTGGCTACGGAAAGGATTCACATCCTATAGATTCTTCAACCTCTTTCACTATAAAGTGGTTGAAACTATGGATGTGTGGTTCAATGAGACTAACGGCTCGCAAAGAGAGCACCTGCCAAATGTGCTAGATGAAGTCTCACCAAGTGAATCCATCATGCTTATGGGTACTGGAGAAATCATACCTTCGGAAGCTCAGGCTGAAGAAGAACTCATCATTTGTGCACCTAATCAACCCGAAGACACTGCTCAGCCTGAAGTCAATGCTGATGATGAAGACAATGATTAGCAAGAGCAAAGTCTTCGTCCAGTTCAACCTCGTGTTGCAAATGAAGTGCAGATTGAGAAGATAATCGATAGCATCAATGCACTTGGTCTACCCACTCGTTCAAGAGCAACACAGCTAGCAAATTTCTGTGGGCACTTTGCATTTGTCTCTATATCTGAACCCAAGAAAGTTGCTGAAGCCTTCATGGAACCTGAATGGATTCAAGCAATGCAAGAAGAGCTTCAACAGTTCGAGCTGAACAATGTGTCACTACTAGGGAAAGCCCTAGCAGTAGAGCTGGTTTTGTGCTCACTAGTAGCGCGGGTAGGCGCGCTACTAATAAGGCGCTACAACTATTTCTCAGCAGTAACATGTGCCCGCATGCGCTATTGCTAGGACAAATAGCTGTAGCGTTTGTTCACTCCCATGCTACTGCTAAGGTAACTACTGGCAGCGTGTTTTCTCTCCATCGCTACTAGTATTCTTTTTTTATTTTTTTATTTTTAGTGTATTTATGCGCCATTGTACAAATATTGGTACAATACCAATTATGAGGTTTACATCATTATGTCCATAACAGTGTGTCAAATGAAGGTGGATTAGGTTCAAGTGGAGGCAATATGTGGTGCATGTCAAAAGTATACTACTAATCCAAACTTGATCTAGTTTGGACTAGTAGTACTTTTGATGTGCACCACATGTTGCCTCCACTTGAATCTAATCCACCAGCACAAGCTATTTAGTCATCATCATAGTCATTACCACCAACAATATTTATTTAATCACCACTAACACTAGCTAATAATAATCATCATAGTCATTACCACCAACACTAGCTATTTTATCATCATAGTAATAGTGTAGCACATCATCATCCTCAAACTCATTTCTAGCTAGCTAATCACTCTTGCTGCTCTCTCTTAGGTAAAATAACATAAAACATGTGTAGCTCTCCTCCTTGATCAAGTTGGAGCATGCAGATGAACCTGTCTCCTAATCATGGGTAGTGCATCTGTTTCCTGCCCCCTAGTACTTCTCTGCGCTTCTCCATCACACATTTGGTCCAGTCTTGCACTATTAAGCATCCGTCGCTAATCTTGAATGCACTAAAGTAATCTGTAGGATATCTTGGCCGTAAGCTAATAACACTCATGTTACCTTTAGTCTCGATCCCATAAGGCACAACATTCATCGGGAGTCCCTGTTGAAGAACATCGTATGGTAACATACTTAGCAATGAGGTTTAGCTTCAAAAATAATGTATGGAAAAGATGCACAGAGGACAAATAGTAAAAATCTTACCATCCTTCCTAAATAGATGTGATAGTAGTTCATTACAAACACTATTGGTCGCACGTTTTCAGTACTAACATTTCTACGTGGAGGAAGAAAATTTGTCTTGACAGTATCAAGATCCTCAAGCCATGAAACATAATGACTTAGCTCCTCGCAGTTTAGTTCAGCCTCGGGACAGTAGTAGGTCCTGTCTACCAAGCGCTGGACATGTTTGCTTGCACCGAAATAAGCTGACAATACAAATTAGTTGTCAACTATTTTTGAATAAACAATATCGAAGACATAAATATGGTTGAGAAACTTACATAATGGTATAACTGGAGGCGTCTGCACATCGACCCAGATGTCGGTATTACCTTCAATATCATCTTCCGGATGAATATCAAAGGTGATAACCATATCAGGCTCAAATGCGTAAGTCTTGCATAATGCTCGCCATGTTTTGCATCCATAATAGGTGTAGTTGTCTGAATTGTATAATTTTGTGTGGAAAATATAACCATGATCGGTCTTCAAGTAAACTTTCTTTTCCTCCATAGTACGACTGAAACCTATCTTATCCAATACAAAAACTCTTGCATGGCAGGGGATACGCTAGTAGAATAGTAAAAAAATACTTGTCATGCTTAATGTCATGCTTAAATTATAAGTTGAAGCAAATGAAGCAAATGTCATGCTTAATTACGAAAAAAGACTTGTCGTTGTGACTTACTATATCCACTTCGAAGTTCTCATCCAGCTTGATGCTGAAGCGCCTATCATCATCTAGGAAGATTTCGTCGCACATGCCGCGCTCGTCTTCGCAGTATTTGCAAATACCGAAATCCTTTTCTTTGTCAGACATTTCCTATGTTCATAGTTAAAACATTAATTGAAAATCGATCGAAGACAACTACCAGGATACTCAACACACAAATCTGGGGCACTCGATATTTCCTACATATTCTGGTTCAAGTCATGCCAAAATTCACGGAAAAATCCGGCATGACCTTTGCTAAAATAGGACATATCGAGCGCCGGAAATTTGCCGGAACGGAAATGAATCAACACTCGGGCAAAACATAGGCCACTCGGAGGTGTAACCTGCAAACATGACCGGCCACTTGGGCAAGCACATATCCTATTTGAGCAACACAAGATATACATTTCAAAATATCTTATAGGACTCAAATTAGCATGCATTCAATAAGCAAAAGTAAATCATCTCATGCGTCCGTACGTCGTCATACATATAGTGTCATACATCCCGAATAGTGTCATACATATAACATCACTAATACAACTAAAACCCTAGCACACGACGGGTATCGGCGTGGGCGGTGGACACCTACAGAGAAGGAACCATCATGGAATCATAGCTCCAGTGAGATCCTTGGAGAACCTGCCAGGTATTGGAGAACCTGTGCTCCAACGCAAACAAGTAGCGACGAACGTGCGCGTCCTCCTCACTAACACAGTGACGCACCACCTCCGTGGGGTCCTCGAGCCTCTGGACCGTCACTGGCCCACGCGACCGCCACCAAAGAAGGTTCGGGTCAACGACAGGCTGGCTCGTCACCAACCTGCGCCCCCCAGTAGGTAGCACCTCCCAGTACCACCCCGGTGGAGCCCAGTCCCGAACATGGCCCATCTGGTCAAGCAGGTGTCGTCCTCTGCCGACTCGACGACGAGGATGCGGGAAAGGCATCGTCCACGTCGATGCGGGAAAAATTGCTTTAACTAAAAAAATAGCAACAAGTTCTTACTAAGTAGTTCTATTAATTCAACTAGTTCTTATTAAAAATAAACTTACTATAAATAAAAATAAACTAGTACCTAGTTCTTACTAACTAATTACTACCTAGGAACTACTGCCCTAATTACCATCTAATTTGATGAAGCTAGGGGTGGAAAGTGGTAGCGGATATTCCAATTATCCAATTATAAAGTGAAATAAGTGGTCAAATTTTACTTGTTTTATGATTCATCTTAGAAATTTGATTCGTTTTCACCCTTACATGAACCTTAACTCATTTGAGCCGCATCCGCATCCGATTAGTTTCCACCCTTACATGAACCCTAACTAATTTGATGCAACTAAAATATAAAGAAACCCTAGGCAGAGGTAGGGGAGAGGGAGGAGCAGGCGTGCTCACCTCGGGTACCTGCGACGAGGGAGGGGCAGCCGGCGTCGAGGTCGGGGTCGGGGGCAGCGTCCGGGGCGGCGTTGAGGTCGGGGGCGGGGGCAGCGTTGAATCTGGGGTTGGGGCAGCGTAGAGGGTGTGCGAAGAGCGCGCGGCGACCGACGGGCGACAGTGGCAGCGAGAGTGGAGAGCTGGATTTGGGGGAAGTTGCCGTGGGGAAGGACGGACCCCGTGGTTAAGTCAGAAGTAGCAGTAGCGCGTTCCAGAAAGCGCGCTACTGCTACGTTAGCTACAGCGCGTTCTGGGATACACGCTACTGCTACTCCTTTCTCTTTTTTCCCTTTTTCATTTAGTTTTATTCACATTTAACTTTTTTCCTTTCACCTTATTCTATTTCTTTCATTTTCAATTACCTTTCTATTTGCTTTCCATTTAATTTTATATCCTTTAGCAGTAGCGACTTTAGATTAAAACGCGCTGCTACAAAGAAAGTAGCGGTAGCGCTGTTCGATATAGGTCGCTACTACTATGTGTAGCCTATCGGCTAAGCCATGGGAATTTTAGTAGTAACATGTTTAGAACAAGACGCGCTACTGCTAAAACTTTATCTGCAGCGCCGTTTGCACTGGCGCGCTACTACTACTTAGCACCAGCGTGCTTCTTTGACCCGCGCTACTGCTAAAGTTCTGTGTATAAGGCTTTCCCTAGTAGTGCGTGGGAACTGGTTAAGCGTCATGTTCCTCCCAAGCACAATATCATTGGCACCAAATGGATCTACTACAACAAACAAGACGAGCATGGTCAAGTTTTCTAAACAAGGCTCGTCTTGTTGCTCAAGGTTACACTCAAGTAGAAGGGATTGACTTCTATGAAACATTTGCTCCCGTGGCTAGGATTGAAGCCATTCGCATGCTGCTGGCCTATGCCAACCATCACAACATTCTTCTATACCAAATGGATGTGAAGAGTGCCTTCCTGAATGGAAAAATTGAAGAAGAATTGTATGTTGCACAACCACCTGGTTTTGAAGACCCAAAGCGTCCTGACTTGGTATACAAGCTCAACAAGGCATTGTATTGCCTAAAACAAGCCCCTCGTGCTTGGTATGACACACTCAAAGACTTCCTGAAGAGCAAAGGCTTCAAACCTACTTCCCTGGATCCCACACTCTTCACGAAGACATATGATAGAGAATTGTTTATATGCCAAATCTATGTGGATGACATTATCTTCGGCTGCACAGACAAGAAATATAGTGATGAGTTTGGACACATGATGCAAGATAAATATCAAATGTCCATGTTGGGTTAGCTTAACTTCTTCCTCGATCTTCAAATCCATCAGCAGAGCAACAACATCTTCATATCACAAGAAAAATACCTCAAAGATTTCCTAAAGAAGTTTGGAATGCAAGACTGCAAAGGATACATGACGCCAATGCCAACCAAAAGTCATCTAGGCCCCGATGACAATGGTAAAGAGTTCGATCAAAAGGTATACCGCTCCATGATTGGTTCTTTACTCTATTTATGTGCATCTAGGCCAGATATAATGCTTAGCGTTTGCATGTGTGCCCTATTCCAAGCGGCACCAAAGGAATCGCATCACTTAGCTGTGAAGCGAATTCTTTGATATTTGGCTTACACCCCAACACTAGGATTATGGTATCCAAAGGTCTTAGAGATTGATCTAGTTGGATTCTCAGATGCTGATTATGTTGGTGACAAGGTTGATTGCAAGTCCACATCGGGCACATGTCACTTTCTTGGACGATCTCTTGTCTGTTGGTCTTCAAATAAGGAGAACTGTGTATCTCTCTCCACTGCTGAATCTGAATACATTGATGCTAGACCTTGCTACGCTTAGCTTCTAATGATGAAGCAAAATCTCAAGGACTATGTCATCCATTTGAAGCATGTGCCACTCTAATGCGACAATGAAAGCGCCATCAAGATTGCCAACAACCCAGATTAGCACTCGAAGACAAAGTACATTCAGATCCGTCATCACTTTCTCAGAGATCATGTCATGAAGGAGGATATAGACATTATTCACGTCAACACTGAAGAGCAATTGGCAGATATCTTCACAAAGTCCTTGGATGAGAAAAGGTTTTGCAAGTTGCGGTGTGAGCTAAATATCTTAGAATCCTCGAATGTCCTGTAGTTGGACACACATCCTAACGCTTATACATGTTGATGATTTAGTTGTGCACCACACAAAGTACCGTATATCTTCAATCAATGAAGACATACACTCTAAGTGTGAATACATTAACTTGGAATTTGACTCCGGAGTGCCACGATAATTGTGCACCGTGTCTGGGTCTAATACTTCCTGTAAGTGCATCTAGTGCCACCCCTAGTTGGTTTTGGAGTATTGACAACAAACCTGGTTGAGGGACTAATGTGTTTGTGAGAATTGCAGGATAACACAGGTAGTAGTCCCTCACTGATTCGGTTTACCTACTGGAGATGACCCCTAAAAATGTATGAAGACATTGAAGACAAAGGTGGTATGTGAAGGTATTCACATTGAAGTCTATGACAAGAGAAGACATTGTGTGAAGACTATGGAGCACGAAGACTTAGTTCTTTCGTTGTTTCATTTTCTTCTTTGTTGAGTCATAGGAACCACCGTACTGTTAAGTGGGGTCCAAGTGAACCAGTCAGAATGACTGAAGTGATGCCTAACCAAAATCCTATGTCTTCGAGCAAAGACAATGAGAGCAAATTTTATCCAGAGATGGATAAGTCAGCTTTTCTTGTAGCTCAAGTAAAGTTGTTGTGTGTGTTTGAAATCTGACCATTGGAACACGTGTCAGTTCCTTAGTGACCCAGAGTCATTTCGGACAAATCAGGTCGGGTTGCCTAGTGGCTATAAATAGCCCACCCCTACACCATAAATTGGTTGGCTGCTTAGAGTTAGTGCATGACTTTTGTCGTTTGAGAGCAACCCACCTCGAAGCCTTTAAGAGAGAAATCCTTGTGAGGACAAAGCCCCAAACACCAAGAGCCAAAGAGTGTTAGGCATCACTGAAGTCTTCCTGTCTGTGTGATCTGAAGACATATTACACTTGAGGGCTATGAATCCTCCAGCCGGTTAGGCATCGCGTTCTGAGCATCCAAGAGTCATTGTGGATCGCCGGTGAACAAAGTCTATGAAGGTTTGGAAGTCTACCTTGAAGACTTACCAGAGTAATTGGGCGAGGACTAGGTCTCCTTAGCTCAAGGGAAATAAGGTGAATACACGGTCTTCTGAGTTAAATCTCAGCCTCCCTAACCAGACGTACAGTTGTCACAGCAACTGGAACTGGTCCAACAAATCATTGTCTTCAACGAGCAACTGGTTCTATCCTTTACATCTCTTTATTTACAGTTGGTCCTTGTGAAGTCATTGCCTGTTTGCATTATCTTTTGTCTTCACTGAGTGACTGCTTGTTCTAATTGGCTTCATACTATCTTCCATCCTGATCTATACTGCCTAGCTGCTATTAGTATTTGTGCTTTCATTTCATTGAATACTTGACTATGGCTTGCTTAGTGTAGTCTACCTTCTGCTACATGGTAATAGGTTTATTTCTATCGTCTGTCTTCGAAACTTCCTGGTTTTGAAGACTTTCATAAAAATAGCCTATTCACCCCCCCTCTAGTCGATCACTAGCACTTTCAATTGGTATCGGAGCAAGGTACTCCCTTGTTCTGTGTGATTCGGTTTAACCACCTGGAGTTTTAGCTATGTCGACTGCAGGGATAATCAAAGTCTCTGCTGCGTGCCCCGTCTTCAATGGAACTGAATATCTCTACTAGAAGAATAAGATGCGCATGCATCTTGAAGCCATTGATGTCGACCTCTGGTATGTCATCAAGAATGGCGTCCCCAAGGCTGGTGAAGGTGTCACCGCTGCTGATGTCAAGAAATTCGTTCAACTGGACTCCACTGCCAAGAACATCATCTGTGGTCATTTGACCAAAGGGCAGTATGGCCGTGTGATTGCTTTGGAAACATCTAAGCTAGTCTAGGACTGGCTCTCCAAGGTCAATGAATGCGTATCAACCCAGAGAGATCAAAGAATTAGTGTCCTTCACAACCTCTTCAACCGCTTCAAGAGAAACAACAATGAGAATGTTCAGCTCACGTTTGATCGACTCACTGACATCACAAATGAGCTTCAATGTAACACCCTCGATGCGACTATATCTCCCACGTGTCGAGGCACGACTTAGAGGCATAATCGCATTGAAGGCATATGTCGCAAGTTAGGCAATCTTCACAACATCCCATGTAATATAAATCATAAAGGGGAGATAACATAGTTGGCTTACACTCGCCACGTCAATCAAGTACATAAATAACATTACATCAACCAAACACTCATGGCCCGACTACGGTGCCAAAATAAAAGATAACTCAACAAGCGGCACGGTCCCGATCACCCCCAACTGGGCACCACTACTGATCATCAGGAAAGGAAACATAGTAACATTGAGAGTCCTCGTCGAACTCCCACTTGAGCTCAAACGCGTCTCCTGGAGCGAAATCATCAGGCCCTGCATCTGGTGTAATAGTAATCTGTGAGCCACAGGGACTCAGCAATCTCGCACCCTCGCGATCAAGACTATTTAAGCTTATAGGTAAGTCAAGCTAAAATATGTGGAGCTGCAGCAAGCGACTAGCAAAATATAGTGGCTAAATTATTCGCAAAAGAGAGCGAGAAGAGGAGGAAAAGCGCGAGCGAGGAACTAGAGAGCAACCTGCGCAAACATTACTCCAACACCGTGTCCGCTTCCCGGACTCCGCCGAGAAGAGTCCATCACGGTAACACACTCGGTTGATTCATTTTAATTAATTTAAGGTTCAAGTTATCTACAACCGGACATTAACAAATTCCCATCTGCCCATAACCACGGGCACGGCTTTCGAAAGTTCAATACCCTGCAGGGGAGTCCCAACTTAGCCCATAACAAGCTCTCACGGTCAACCAAGGAATAGACCTCCTCCCAAGATGTTCCGATCAGACTCGGTATCTCGGTTCTTCAAGACAACTCCGACAATGGTAAAACAAGTCCAGCAACACCACCCGCTGTGCCGACAAACCCCGATAGGAGCTGCACATATCTCGTTCTCAGGGCACACCGGATAATCTAAGCGTACGGGAGCCAACGTAACCCAAGTTGCCAAGGGATGGCCCCGCACGGTGCTCTAGGTTGGACCAACACTCAGGGGAGCACTGGCCCGGGGGTGTTTAAAATAAGATGACCCTTGAGTCCGCGAAACCTAAGGGAAAAAGGCTAGCTGGCAAATGGTAAAACCAAGGTTGGGCATTGCTGGAGGAGTTTTATTCAAGGCGGACTGTCAAGGGGTTCCCATTATAACCCAACCGCGTAAGGAACGCAAAATCCGGGAACATAACACCGATATGACGGAAACTAGGGCGGCAAGAGTGGAACAAAACACTAGGCGAGAGGCCGAGCCTTCCACCCTTTACCATGTATATAGATGCATTAAGATAACATGGCAAAATAATGATATCCCAACAAGTAAATAAATGTTCCAACAAGGAACGGCCTCCAATCTTCACCTGCAACTAGCAACGCTATAAGAGGGGCTGAGCAAAGTGGTAACATAGCCAATCAACGGTTTGCTAGGACATGGTGGGTCAGAGGCTTGACATGGCAATTTAGGAGGCTTGAATTCAAGTGGTAGGCATCATAGCATTGGCATAGCAAAAGAGCGAGCAATCTAGCATAGCAAAGATAGTAGTGATTTTGAGGGTATGATCATCTTGCCTGCACAGTTGTCAGAGTTGACTGGATCCTTGAAAGAAAACTCAATGGGCTCCTCGTTAGTGAACTCGTCTCCCGGCTCTACCCAAACAAGACAAACAAACAACAAGGGCACAATCAACCACGTGCAAGGATCAAACAATATGATGCAATGATGATATGCTATGCGGGATGCGATGCGGGATGCAAAATGCAAGATATGACAGGAAATGCAAGAACCTGGCCTGACCTTGGAAATCCAAGTGTGCCACTGGAAAGATGAGATGAAATCGCTTGAAAATGATATAAAGAACATCGGAATCGGAGTTACGGTTTGGAAATGGCAAGCGATTCAAATATGACACCGGTCTGTGATTTATATCAAGTAGCCATCTAAATGCAATGAGATGAACATGCTACAGCACTCAAACATGGCAACAAAATACATGGCAGGGATGCATTCAAGGTGCTTAACAAAAGTCTAGCACTGAGCTACGCCCAATTCATCCATTAACAGGTTCAAACAGGCATGGCAAAAATCCATATGGCAAACGGATCTCAGACTTGGTGAAATTAACACTTGTCTGGAATTTCAGATCAGGTAGCTCTCTTCGGAGCAACAAAACTACATGCTACAGGACCTGAACATGACAAAGTAAAGCATGGTATGGAGCTACTAAAAGAGCTTAACAAAAGTCCCTTAGTGACCTTGAGCCAAAAGGGATCAGAAAATACAGTTGCAAGTATGTGAACATGGCAAAAACATAATCAGTTCTCAGACTTAGTGAAAACTGGCACATGCTGAAACATAACTCATGTAGGCATGTTTACGAGCTCGATGCACTCGTTACAGAGCAAGTATTTATAAGTTAAGCATACACCCATTAAGAACACACAAAATTCAAGCAAGACATGGCAAGAACAATAGCATTGCATGCACGGATCAACCACAACATCATCGGCAAAATTGCAAACAAGTTGACAATCTGCCCAGATTCACAAAGTAGCAAAAGTAGAGCTCGACTGACTGAAGTTAGGGTGCTCAATAAATGCAAACAAAGACATGGATGGATAGAGCACTACAAGATTAACAAAACATCCTTACTGATCATCCTCAAAAGAGGCACGGATCACTAGGAAACAACACGAACATATGACAACATGAGATAAACAGATCGAGGAAATGCTAAGTCCCTGAAATCAGAATTAACAAGTGCACCACTTTGCAAGCTTGTGCTAGCCACCACACACATCACAAAAATACATGGGTTGCACCTTTGGAAAGATGACAAAACCCTTAACAAAACATATGTAGAGCATCAGGGCATATCATGCACACAATAATCATGGCAAAAATGACAAAAAGCTAAATGGAGTAGCAGATCTGACGATTATCTCAAGTAGCCCTCTTATAACGCCATTTCGGGCATCAAGATGAACTCAAATGAAAATGATGCAATGGAATGAAATGATGTACTCTCTGAGATGAACATTTTGATATGCTATGTGCCAAAAACGGAGCCACGGATGCGGAGTTATAGCATGATGAAGATGAACCCATGGATCTGGGATTTCGGGACTTGGAAGAAAATTCAACCTCCGGGAAAAGTGGATCTCGCGGATCGGGACGGAGCGGTGCGGGGACGGGCGAGGGCGTTTGGATCAGGGACCGGTGGATCTGGTCCCGATCCGGATCCGGCCGGAATCTCGCCGGAGTTCACCGGGGAGGTGACAGGAGATGGTGGTGGAGACGGTCGGCGAGCGAGGCGAGCGGGGCGGCGGCCGGAGCAACGCAAGGC